>NC_064284.1:21226997-21370316 GCF_019186545.1 Solanum stenotomum
AATAATTAACTCAAATGAACAACTAGACACAAAAAAGAAATTACAATCATTCTTAGGACTAGTAAATCAAGTAAGAGAATACATACCAAAATTAGCAAAGAATTTAAAACCATTACAACAAAAATTAAAGAAATATATAGAATATCAGTTTGATAAAAAAGACCAAATACAAATACAAAAGGTAAAATTATTATGTAAAAACTTACCTAAACTATATTTTCCGAATGAAAACAAAAAATTTACTTATATAGTAGAATCAGATGCGAGTGAAAAAAGTTATGGAGGAATATTAAAATACAGATATGATGGCAATACGATAGAACATCATTGTAGGTATTATTCAGGAACATTTAATAATACAGACATAAAATGGGAAATAAATAGAAAAGATTTATATTCAATGTATAAGTGTTTATTATCATTTGAACCATATATTGTATATAACAAATTTATTATAAAAACAGATAATACACAAGTAAAATGGTGGCTAACAAGAAAAATACAAGATTCGGTAACAACAAAAGAGATAAGGAGATTGGTATTAAATATATTAAATTTTACATTTACAATTGAAATAATAAAAACTGATAAGAATATTATTGCAGATTACCTATCACGACAAAGCTACTCAGACTGAGACTGAGGAAGAAGATACAATCGAAAAGATACTCAAAGTTATTACTACACTTTGTAAAAGTGGATAGTATGAACAACGAGATACAAAAACTGAAGACTAATGAAGATAATTTGAAGTCCAAAGCTAGTCAGCAGCATGACTATAAAAATGCGGAGCTACGTCGATCGGAAGACGGAAAAAACTCAGAGCTAAAAGGAGACGATGGGAAACTCCTTAAAACCCATAATGTTTGTTTAAATACAACTGCAGGTACAAGTAAACAAGTTAGCAATAAACAACATAAATATGCGAACTTAAACCAGCTATTCGCAAAACCATTTACCCAAAGGACACCTAGACATATGTCCATAGAACCACAAACATCTACATACGCAGATAGTTTGCAAAATCAAAATGAAAAAAAGACATATAACTACATCACACGAACCTATATCGAAAATATACACAAAATCCAAACTTATTTAAACTGCAACCCCATATCAACTACAAAAGAACCAAACCAAGATTATTTGACACAAAAATTACAAGGATATAACAAGTTAATTGTACGGCCAAAAACTAACGCTAATTTAGTAAGAACATGTTATAACTACGGACTGTTAAATACCGTATACACATACGACAGAGAAGAAGTTAGTGGAATACCGGAGCTACACAAAGCATTCGTCACATACAAAAGAGTTACAAAAGAAAATTTATTTTATATAAAATTTTATACAGCACCAGCGGAGATATCATACGAGGAAATAAAACCTCCAATACATGTTATCAAGATAGGACTGACTAAAGATATGACTATACCCGAGGACATCAAACAACAAGAACAGATATGCAAAATAGAGATACCAAGTTTTTATGCCAACAAAAGAATAATTGGTATATCAACTATCATACAGGAGCTAGCAAATAATTATTTAAACAAAAACGCTGTATGGAGCTACTATGCAAGAGATCAGTTAATGGTTTATTCCAATTCAAGGGCGCTAAGGAAAGCAGATATGAATGAAGTCCAGAGATGAATTTTATCATTACTTAAGCCAGAAGAATGACCTACAACACGAGCACTAAAAGTAGGATTTATTTCGGCAGAGTTATTAATGAGATATTGCAAGCTAATTGGTCACAAATACCCTGATCACATATGTTCGAAATGCAACGGAGAAGATAATATAATCCCAGACGTCCAGCTGGAATAAGAGATNCTGACCACATATGTTAAAAATGCAATGGAGAAGATAACGTGATTCCCGATGTCCAACTGGAATAAGACAAAGACGGAAGGAGATAAGAAGAAGAAGACAAGTCAAAAAGATAAGAAAGAAAAAGTTAGTACGTAAAAATGTAAAAAAGTCATAATAGTAATAGTAGTATGTCATAAATATAGCATGTAAAGTATGACAAGTAGTCAAAGACAAGAAAAGAAGATACGGATGGAAGGAGATAAGAGAAGACACTTGTAAATATACTAGTCTTATTATTGAATGTAATGTAAAATAGTCAATAAAGTGGGTAGTGTGTGCATGTGCATAATAAGAGTAGGATGGACAAATGTAATAAAGTAGTATGGGCAAGTATGGGCAAGAATGGACAAGTGTAACAATTATATGGGTAAGTGTAAGTAGTAGGAATGGTAGGTGTAAATTGTAAGTAGTACGTAAGAATTCCTTTCTATATAAGTAGAGGGATATGTAAATATAAAGGCAGGCATTGCCTAACTTAAAACTTTCTTTCAAAAAACTCTCTCAACTAAAAATTTAGTATTTAGATAAATGGAGCAGAAATCTGAAATCCAATCAGATATTTCAGATAGCATGGCTAAGCAAGAAGCAAAGGTATATTTTTCAAAATATATGCAGAACTAATTTCATATATTCCTGAATATCATATATATGATTGAATAAATTTATGTTAGTTATTATGTATTAGAATTATTTGAGTCATGATTTCTAGTTTATTAGCACACTGGAAACAGGGAGAAAACTTCTATACTATGCCATCCTAATGTTGAAACCGGTAGGCGAGGAAGCCGTTTAGGCGATTAAACAAAGTTGAGGCGCTGATAAGAAGAAAGTATCCGCTAAAGTACGATGCTAGTAGTGACAGGAAAACATGATAAAGATAATCTAGTTCATAATGATCTAATATGAATTTAATCAATTATGAATATGATAGGAAGGAATAATTTGAAATAAAAAAATCTGCATGATAAATAACATGACTACTTACGTTCATAATGAAATGATAAAAAACTACGAAACTTTAATATTATATATACTTAAAGATATAAAAATAATTGAATTAAGAAGGATCATATGGGAAAAAATATTTAATGATAACGAATCGAAAGATATATTAAACCAACAATGACATGAAATAGATTTACATGATTTAGACTACGAAAGAATAGAATGGTACGATTTAGAAATCAATTCAGACTAAAATGAACTACGAATATTTACAATATTGGATAGAATCTATGAAAGATATAAAATTATTAGAACAATTAATGGAGGAAAATTTATATATGTACCAAAGAACCCAAGATATGTTATATCTAGAATATATCATAAATAATATTAATGAAATATTCAGATTAAAGCAACTATCGAAAGAATATTACAATAAATATTATTATATTTTACCATGAATTTCACACCTAATATTAAAGAAATATCAAGATTAAGACACTTAGCAAAAAAATATTACAATAAAATCTTTAAAACAAATCACTCACCTACGACACTACCACTTCAATGAATTTCTCAACTACCAGTTCCGCACCGAAAATAATTTCATATATTCCTGAATATCATATATATGATATTCATCATCGTATCTATTGTCCTTGTACATCTCAAAAAAATGGTGCATAAAAAACGTCGAAGTCGAACTATAATTGAAATAAAGACTTGCTCTTCTCTTTCATATTTCTCTTCCATTTCAATTTTGAGAGCGTGCATTTAACACTGCTTTATACTTATCAAATATCACCATATCTTTTTTCTTTGTCTTCCAGATCACCATATCAACTACTTCACAAAAGTTATTCTGAATATGGTTTTCTCAAGATTTTTCGATTGCCTTTGTTATCCCTTTGTTATCTAGTGCATACATATTCTCTTACACACTTTATCACACCCAGATCATTTTCTACTCTACTCCTCCTTATTTTTGAATGTTGTAACCTTACGTACCTTAGATCTTTTTTGAGATCTTGTTAGTGATCTTATATTCAACATGATTTTTGATATCTCTCTCTTTAGGTACATAGTTTGAAACTCAATTTCTCTCGGCTAATGACTTGGGTCTAAGAAGATGAAGAACAAGAAAGAATTAAAAATATATAATAAAATAAATTGAGTAAATTAAGGAAAATAAATTTTTTAACTAAACAGATACTAAAATAACATTTAAAAATATTTTTTAGCTCGTCTCACTCGCTAATGGACAGTTCAATACATTCAACTCATAAGGGGTGAGATAAAACCACTCTGAACAAAAGTAAGGGATATTAGGATCTTGAAAATTAAAATTTTTTTAAAAAAATAGTTAGAAGGGATAGTTATGTAAATTAATGTTTCAGTGTCTTAAATTAATAGGTCATTATAATTACTCTATTGTGTAATTACCACCCTTGAATGACACCAATTTCAATAACCATGAGACTTTTAAATAAATCTTAAAATTAAATATTCACTTTTACTTGTCCAATTTAGAAAATCAAGAGATCATTTATCACATAATTCCCAATTTACCCTTATAATTAACTATATATGGTCTTTTTCCAATGCATTTTTGAAAGTATTGAATTTATTATACTCAAAAGACGATACAATAAAATTATCATTCTATTTATTACTCTTTAAGAAGTGTGTCTGTCAATACTACACAAATAAAAATGGACATAGGGAGTACTAGGGGTTGGTCGTTTTGTTTGAAGATTGTTATAATAGGATTAATTATTATGGTATTATTTCTTAGGGGTCGTTTGGTAGCTGGATCAATAGTCCCATGAGACTAAAACAAGTTATCAATATTAATTTCCATATAACCTATACAACGTTTGGTGGCTAGATAGAAAATAAGTTATTCATGTATAAAATTAATACGACGATGTTCGATTGACAGTTTTAAAACCTGCATAAACTAATACATGTATAAGTTATGAGAAATTCTATATATTATTTTATGCAAGATATAATATAGAATAACTAATAGATGTTTAACTAATCCCTTCATAACTAATACATGCATAAAATAATATATAAATTCACTCGGAACTAATGGCTATAGTAATATATGCATAACTCTAACCAACTATCAAACAACCCCTAATAGTGAATGTTTGATTTGTTGTATTAAAAATACTATGCATTGCATATTTTTAAGAACATTTTTTTGTTTTCAAAGATACTCCCCATAAGTGTAATTGATGTGAAAAGTGATGTACAAAAAGAGTTTGAGGGGGTTATTATTGTCATTTTAACTATTTTACTGCAGAATAAGTCATTTCAGGATTATTAGTTAATCCAGATGCAGGGGGAACTCATACCAGTACTAATTATTATCCTGGGCTAAGTTATTTCAAACTTTGTAACCAAACAAGGAATTAATAGGTACAAAAAAATTATCCTAAAATTATCTTCCTTTATCCATTATACCAAACATGTTCCAACGGTAGCATGAAATAAAAAATAAAATTCTCCTAATAAACAAGAAAAATGAAATATTTAATTTTGATATAGAAGTCAAGTAAAATGAAATGAAAAGAGTACTTCATTAATTCACTTTTACTAATTACATTTGGACTTGGAACACTCATTAGAAAGAACAACGCTGATATGATTATTTTTACTACACTATCCTTATTAGTTGATGAAGTATCTTGAATATCTTAGAGAATAAGTAATTAATGCTAAAGGTAAAATATAAAAAAAAATACCCCCAACCTATGCCCGAAATTCAAGAGACACACTTATACTATACTAAGGTCCTATTACCCCCCAAACTTATTTTATAAATAATTTTCTACCCCTTTTCGGCCTACGTGGCACTATCAACAAGATAGCTTGAAAAAATTGTTAGTACACGTTGGGCCCAGAAGATAGTGCCACGTAGGCCGAAAACAGATAAAAAATTATTTATAAAATAAGTTTGGGGGGTAGTAGGACCTTAGTATATATAGTATAAGTGTGTCTCTGAGATTTTGGGCATAGGTTGGGGGGATACTTATGCATTTTCCCTAAAAAAAATAGTTATTTTCCTTGTTATGTTAAAAATAATACATAAAGTAAAATCTATTTTTGAAATAATGAACAGATAAAAGTGAACCGAAGAAAGTTTAGTATAACAACATTTTGTAAAAGGAAAAGACTCACATATGCCATCAAACTTTGAGAAAAAGGTCATCCATTAAGGGGTAGTTTGGTAGCTGGATATAATCATATATGTATTAGTAATGTGGATATTAGTTCTACAGGTATTAGTAATGTGAGTATTAGTTAAGCAATTATTAGTAATGTAGGTATTAGTAATATGGGTATTAGTTATGTATGTATTAGTTATGTAGGTATAAGTTATACAAGTATTAGCTATGCAGGGTTTAGTTATACGGAGTTTAGTTATACATAAATTATTTCTTTGGATGTTTTTTTTTTAAATTAAAAATTTGTAAAATTATATATTTTTTAAACTATAACATTTTTTACAATTATATCCTTTCCTTCTTGAACTTTGTATTTTTCCTTCTTGAACTTTGTATTTAAATTAAAACATTTCTTTAATTATGTAGAAGAAAAAAGTAGTCATGTGAGAGTGATAAGGGTAATATTGTCATTTTATTTTTTTACATATCAATTAGCTATACATATATTAATTATTCCACCTTCTACTCCGCATAAATAATACACAAATTTTCTCATAACTTATATATGTATTAGTTATGCGAGTTTCAAAATTGTCAACCAAACATTGTATTAATTTTATACATGAATAACTTTTTTCTTATCCACCTACCAAACGCTATATTAATTATATATATATGAATAACTTTTTTTTATCCACCTACCAAACAGCGTACTAATTATATACATGAATATTTTTTCTTATCCACCTATCAAACGTCGTATAAGTTATACAGATTCTAATACATGGATACAATTTGTTTTATCCAGCTACCAAATGATCTCTAAAAGTTTGAGTCATTTATAACATTTTATTGTTCAGAAAAAATTCATTCATGTCATTATTTGTTAAATGAAATGGCATAGATGAATCAAACTTTTAACGAATAACATAGATGAACCAAATTTTTAATGAATGACATATTTTGAGCCTTTTCACAAAGTTTGTTGGCATAGTTAAGCCTCTTCCCTTTTAAAAAATAAACTAATTAATGATGTCGACGATTCATAATTGATCATGTATAAAAATTAATTTTATAAATTAAAATTATTTTTCAGTATAACAAATAATATCATAAATAAAAATTTTCTCAAATAAAAATGACCTAGATAATCCAAACCTTTTACGAATATCATAAGTGAATCTTTTCTCGAATTTCTGATGACATATTTGAATCTTTCAGCTTTATAAATATCAGTTGGGAAGAAGCTGACTCGGCCTAAGGAAGTGAGCCACGTGACAAGGCTTGCTACCATTGGCCATTTTTCTGCCAAACGTTTCAAAATGCTTTTCCGTGTCTGCCCAACTTTATATTCTAAGGCTATTTAATTTTTCTCTACATACACTTTATATATTTATGTGGACCCTCCTATTACTTCCCAATCTTAGCTTGTTACTAATTAAGGTTTTCATTTTTTTTAAGATAGAAAGGAAATCTACGTTCGCTATTCTTTGGATGCGTATATGTTAAAATTCTCGCTCTTATGCAATAGCTCGCAAATCACATAGGAAGGTAATCCGCACTAAACAAGTCCGGTGCAACGAGCTCGATCTAGAAGGCAAACCCCTTGCTTTCGCTGGCAAGGGGTTTTAATTAAGGTTTTCATTTACAATAATTTTTTATTTAATTTTTTTTAAAAAAATAGTATACTATAAGGGATAATATAAATTTATGTCTAACAACAACTGTTTTTATCGAATAAAATAAAAATGTAATCTCCATTTCTACGGGCCTGAATTAGCGGTCTCTCCTTTTCTTAAAAAATAATAATCTATATATGCTGTTGCTTTCTGAGGATGAGATAACTAAAACAAGATAAAAATAAGGTTTATTTTTTTTGTGCTTTTCTTTCCTCTTTTTTTTTGGTTTAGTTAGTGGGTAATAAGAGTGATGGAAAAAGACATAAATAAGAGAACAAATTAAGAGGTGTTTGAATTGACTCTTTTTTATGTGGCTTATAAGTTATTTATTTATGTGATATATTTTAGATTTTGAAATTTAAATAAGTTTATTTATTACTATAAATACTTTGTATATCTTTTAAATAATTTGAATTATTCTAGATCAAATTTAAATTGTTTGACTCTTGAAAAATAAAATATATAGGGTAAAAGTGAAATTTTAGTACCTCTTCAGCTTTAAAAAGGTACATTTTTTATGTTATCCAAACGCTTTCAAAATTTGATAAAAAAATAGCTTAAAAGTCAAAAACCACTAAAAATAAATTAATCCAAACCCCATTATTTTACACAAATATATGGGAAAATTAATGTTTTGGGTTTTGTGGTCCGCAAATGAAGAGATGCATACATCAATCCCATAAATAAAGATCCTTCATATATATTCTTGCTTCTTCTTCTGTTTATATTTATATATATTTTCTAGGAATCTAATTCCTTAATTATTTTCTTTTCCATCCTCTTTCCATTTTCCCGGAAAATCGGTACGCAAATTGTCAATGTCTTCGTCCTTTAATTTTTCTAGCTAAATGTGTTTTTTTTTCTGTGATTTTGAAGCCATTATAGTACTATTTTTTTTCCTGCTACTGCACTCTAGCTTGTTTTCACAGCTAGGGTTTTCCAAAGTCCTTTTTTTTCCAGTTGCAATTTTTTTTGCTGAAATTAATTCATCTGTTTCTGAAATATGTTTTGAGGTACTTATAGTCCATCAATTTGTTTCTTCGTTGTAATTTTATCCTTGGAGCTATAATAATTAATCTTTGCAGGAATAGAAATGGTGAGAGGAAAAGTAGAAATGAAAAGAATAGAAAATTCAACGAGCAGGCAAGTGACGTTCTCAAAAAGGCGGAATGGACTTACGAAGAAAGCTTATGAATTATCAGTTCTTTGTGATGCTGAAGTTGCTTTCATTATTTTCTCAAATAAAGGAAGACTTTTTGAATTTGCTAGCTCCAAGTAAGTACTATTTTTTTTTCCATAAATTAATTTCACTGTATTCAATGTATACATTTTTCTTAATTCTGGGTTTGCCATTGTTGTTCTGGTTTCCAATTAAAGAGGTATGGGCTTTATGTACTTTGAAAGTACGATGATACTGTTTTTTCTTGTTTTTTAAGTTGGTCTAGTCATAACCTCGTCTGCATCAATTTATGTTTTACCACTACTCGGTATATATGTTGGATATATATGTCTTGATTATTGTTCATTAATTGCTTCTCATCACACATTTGTAACTTGTTCATATCTCATTTATTGCATTATTCATCTAGGAAAAAATAAATTTTGTTGACAAATGAAAAAATTAATTGCTTCTCATCACACATTTGTAACTTGTTCATATCTCATTTATTGCATTATTCATCAAGGAAAAAAATAAATTTTGTTGACAAATGAAAAAAATCACAAATATGTGGTTAGTGAGATGAGTGATTTCCTTATAATGTTTGGACAATTATCTTATTTTTGAGTTAGTTTCTGAGGCGTGAGTTAGGTTCAAGATCTAATTTTACAGGTGATGATTATGGGGAAGAGTTAAGGTATGAGTTAACGGGTTTGTCCAATTCAGTGTTGTGGTTCAAACCTTGCATTTGTCTTGATCTCGAATCAAGTAACTTGAATAGATTAAGATACGGATGATCAATAGTATTTCTTATTAAGGTGTTCTCTATCTTTGATTTCCTGAGAAATTCAGAGAAACACTTGGATTTCAAGTTTGATCCAATTAATGTACAACCTTAAAAATATATATTGATCTTTTATAACTAACACTCAATGAGTTCCGGAAAAATAATTACAACACAATACATAGTTTTATAGAATCATGTGGAGGGGAATGGGATTAGAGGGTGGGAAATCGAACTTAATTGTTAACTGTGTTACTCTTTTATTGAAGAACTTAAATATGATATCAGACTAGGCATAGATCTTGTGTTTGAATCAGTACCCCATTAGCAAAATAAAAATAAAAATTTAACAACGTACGTGCTTAAAACCATAAAAGAATTAAGCTCGCATATGAAGGGACATGTTAAAAACCAAATTAAATGAGTACTTAATGAACACTCATCAACAAAATTAAAGTTAGGGAGCTATTCAAGTGGATTTTGAGAGTTAAACAAATTGAATTTGAAGTTCATATTGGTATGACCTAGAAGGTTGAGATGCTAGATGCGGATGTGTTATTTTATGCAATATCCAAAAGGGGCCTCTAAATTTATTACAGTATGATATCACTGATACAACATACACCTCTTTTGCATTGAGGAAAATTTAAGTCGAGAATCTTTTTGAAACAACCTCTTTATTTCAGAGAAATAGTTACAACATGTATCCAATATATTTCACTGAGTACGTTGTTGTATATCGAGGAAAGTCTTTTTTCTTGGGTGTGGGGAGTGGGTGTGGAGGTACATATATTTGGTTGCTTTAAATCCTTTTTAGCAGTATATATGGTACAAGATAGCGTTGATTACTACTGCTATATATGCATCTTTTTATGTCAAGTCACCGTCCTATTTAATTCCTCTAGTAAATACCCTCATTTTTGGGGAAATAATTAAAATCCAACAAAAATTAGTCTACTTGGTTGTGTTTGGAAACCTACTAATTAATGGAGAAACTAATTACAAGTTACTCTCAATGAAGACAAATAATAGTTACCTTTTCCAAGAGATCTTATTACCTAACCTATAGGAAGGGCTAGTGACATTGTTTTGGAAATACTTACTTCCACTAATTACTTCAACCGAATGAAAGAGGTTATTTGTTACGTGAAATAAGAATAATAATTTTGAGATTAATTTTATTCATGTTTGGTTTTAAGTGTTAGGTAATTTTGGATGTACTAAAATGGTAGGATTACTCCCATGTAATATCCTCGCTTATTATATTTTGTGTACCAAAGAGTTTTTTAGTCATCAAAAAGATATTTATATGGAAGGAAGTCTTCATATATCTCGAAAATAAGATAAATTACTTACTTTGACATATAAATAAATGTGACATGATGGTGTAAATATTCTTTCTGCTGACGATGTATATGACTTACGGATAGAACAGATGGTCTAACTACGTAACTTTTTCTTTTTCATTACTTTCGTGGTCGTGCCTTGTGGCACGGCAACACCTGTACTATTGAAATGGTTCGTCAGTAGAGATGTTCCCACATGTGCCTGTTTTTCCAATGGTACTATAATTCCTATTCCTATCCCTTCATTCCCTCTTTTGGTCTATCTACATTCCAGGAAATTCATATGCTCTACGGACAGAGCAAAAAGTGGAGTCTTGGTCAGAGCAAGTCGCCCTATTCTATTACTAGACATAATTGAGAGAAGCTCATCCGAAACTAGAGTTAGAAACACTTTATTTCGTTTCGTTCTTGTTCTTCATTTCCTTCTTCTCGAATTCAAGGGGGACTTCTCATATTTAGAATCTTTCTGTGATGTGCTCCGTTTACTATTCTTTTGTATTTTCTTCTTTTTACCACGAGATAGGTCAGCAAAGCCTGAGCAGGCGCAGAGAAAGAAAGGCCAAACACTTCAGCCTAACGGGAATGAGCAACGACAAAATGAGAAGATGAGGTGCCTCGGGCACCCTATTTAGAAAGAAGGGTCAAAGGTTTTGGGCATGTAGCTTTCCCCGTCTTCCCTTCGTCGGGCGGTGCTTGTGTGGAGGGTGCGCCATACTCTTTGGGAATAGGGACTATAACTAATGCAATTACAGGTGACTGATTATACAACGACACTTTCAATTGCTGGCATTCATTGATCATTTTCCAGCATACTTCTCTTTGACAGTTTAGAGAACAATTAATTTATATAAACAGTGACACCTTCATAGCAAAATCAATTTTAAAGTTTAACTACTGAATGAGTGTCTTCCGGTAGATCCCAAAAGGCTCGCAAGAAGGTTGCATCTTGCACTATACAATTTTGTTTTTTTCTAGCTATTAACGTGAAACTTTTATTTGTACATCCCATCGAAATAAAATTTCAATATTCTGGAATAACAATGGACTAAAAATTTATCATAAAACATGCATGCTATATTGATTAAGATACAATTTAGCAACCCTCAAGAATAATTTTTTCAGTAGCAATCTATTGAGAGTGTATATATATATTCATGACTTCATCTACTGCTATAAAAGCACAAATCTAGCTCTTCAAAATTTAGGTTTGATGAAAGCTTTACAATACTAATAATTTTGGGATGATTCAGCATGCAGAAGATAATTGAGAGATACCGTGCACGTGCAAGAGAAACAATGACGGTGGACAAAAGCACTGAACTCGAGCACTACATGGAGGTAAGTATTTTCTCTTATATGTGCATCAAACAATAACCAAAAAATTCGTGTAAATTTATGTGATATAGTTTAATTGACATTGAGTTTGGGTTTAAAGAATTTTTAAAAAAATATTTATAGTTTGAAATAAATACAATATTTGTGCAAATGATAGATAATACTTATCAATTAAATTATTAGTAAATATATGGTAGGAAATGAGAAAAGGAAGAATAAGAAGCTTTTTTTGGTTGGTGCAAATGATAGATAATACTTGTAAGTTAGTTCTTGAGGTCTTTCTAGATAAGATTATACTTATATAAAGATAGATAGATAAACTCATCATTCAACTTTATCCCAAAACAAAATCTAGAAGTAAGTTTGAATTTGCTCTTTACTCAATCGTGATTTCAATTTTTTAAAATCTTCTTACTGATTGAGAGGCTTCATAAAATATTTGCAATTTGATTATGAGTCTTACATATTTGATCTCCATTGTCTTCGTGACAGTACTTTTTTTTATCCCCACATATATATGATTTCTTGGTACAATCTTTAAATACAATACTTTCTTTGTATCCACCCTCAAAATTTGAGGATCACAAGGTCGAGAATCGATGAAATTTTCTACAATTAAAATTTATGTAGACAAAGAAAGATGAAACACGTCAATCAACATGGTTTAAAGGTACATTGTCACGAGCAGTTGAATTCGGGAAAGCTTTTAAAATAAATAAAGACAGGAGTGCAGAAATCAAGAAATAGATAATGTTAATTTCGTGATAAAACACAAGTGAATCAATGAGTTTGATTAGAAGGAGTGTATGCGTCGTAGAACTCTCTAACCCAGCTTGGTATATATGAGCCGCGATGTCTTGTGAAGATTTGGAATTTGTGGTGTTTCAGGCAATCCATCACTTCTGGATACCTATCAATAACCCCGTGTATGGAAAGTCATTTCTCCTTAATGATCGTTCTCAGACCTTCCGCCTTTGATCTATTCGTTGACCAATGCTGGGGACCTTGTACTGGAGGGTCTAAAGAGGCAAGTAGTTTAATTGAAGGAGTCTTAATTGAAGTAGAACTCTTCAAGTTACGGCTGAATTGAAGAGTTGGAGTTCGCTATAATACAAAAGAATCAATGAATTTGATTTGAAGAAAGAGTCTAAAGAAGCTAGGAGTTTGAATGGAAGAAGGAGTCTTAGAACTCTAAGTCAAGAGAGTTCAAGTCAATGAGGAGTTTGAAGTGAACAATAACTCTATGAATAATTGTGCTTAAATAGAGGTGAAGTCGTCCAAAATACTTGTGCATTTATAGAGCTAAAACGGCAATTGGAAAATTGACTTTGCAAGTGCTACCAATAGGCTGAAGGAACACATTGATGAATCAAATCCTATTATAGATTCTATGTACTAGGAGGTTTTCATTGAGTCATAGTATTGATGTATGTTTAGTTCAATGTGTTATAAACTGAATTAGGAGTGTCGTCTTCAAGTTGAGTTAATTCGAAGACTTAGGAACACATACCTTGGGAGGTTGGTGTTGAAGTTTGGGAATTAAAGTTCGTAATTTCTTAGGTTAAATAGGTTTGTAATTTGTTTTGTGTTGAAGCTTAGTGATTTAGTGAAGTTAAAGTTAAATCTTGTAGAGAAACAAGTCGTGATTTTTTACACTTTTTTGAGCCGAATGTTTTTCACGTAAATATTATGTTTTTACTTACTGTTCTTATTGTTTTGCTGGAACACATTAGAAAACCTATTTCATACTTGGGCGAAAAATACAGTTAGTAAATTATCATCTACCTTAAGTTTTAGCTATAGTGTTGACTTTTATTCTTTTTTTCTCAACGCTAACATGTTGGATTTCTCTTCAATATTGCTATGATATACTTAGGATATCAATAAACTTATGACATCTGTAACACGCTAGCATGGCTTCCACATCCGCTGTTTCGTCCACGTCCTCTATAGATTTTTTCACCATACAGACATCTTCCACTTTCTTTCCATATCTTTTTAATTTGTTCACAACAACCTCCGCGTGCTCTTAAATAACAATTTGAACTGTATTCAAATTTCTTCGATTTAAATGCTTCAAGTTCATCCTTTGGAGATTGAAGATATTTGTTTTTCACATTATTATCAACCTTTTTGAGAGAATTTTGTAAAATCTTTTAAACTTGTTTTAAGATTGTTGTATTAGTCATTTTTCAAACATGATATCATCCAAGCGTTGATGTATGCTACTAGTTGATAAGAGGATATGATAATGGTGGAAGAGGAAGAAGTAATAGTAATAGGTACAAACCCAACAATGAAGAGAAAACCAATGATCATTTATAGGTTGTAATCATGAATAAAAAAGAGGAAAAAGATGTGGTTACCATCAAGAAACAAATGAAAAAAGGTTTGACAAATTTATAATTGAGTGTTATGATTAGCATAAATTAATCATTTTTCTTGGAAATGTCATAGCAATAATCGAAGGGAAATCCAACCTTGTGGATAATGAGAAAGAAGAAGAAGAGTCGTTAGGGATGTAGTAAATCTGTAAATGTAATTTAAAATTTTCTTCTTTGTTTCAAATATTAATCTCAATTTTCAAATAAACTTGAAAAGCTTAATAATTATATCCGCAACTTGATTATGATTCATCACATATTTGAACTCCACTCTTACTTCCTTTTTGACAATGCTTTCTTTTTATTCACACATATGGTTGCTTGATCTATTATCCAAATATCATGACCTACAATTTTCTTTCTTTTCCATGACCACAAGTCCACAACCTTTAAATGATAATTGAGTATTGACTTTTCTTTTCATTGTTAGCTTTTGTTTCGATTGTTTCTTCCTCTTCCACAACTGTCACGTTTTCTTTCTTGTCCATACCCTCTAGAACTCTTTTCACCTTCTTCATTCTTTATGCCTTGGTTTCAAGAAAGTGGCCTTTCTTGTCTCTTTTTGATTTTTTCTTCATAGACTTGTAAACAACATTCCAACTACTTCATCATTATAGATTCCATTATTGAGACTACTAAATAACACACATAACCTTATAAAGTTTAGATGTTACGGATAGGAGACAGTCGAGAATGTGATGTAAAAAAGGATTAAGGAGGATCCTATCCTAAAAGAGAAGAAGTAGGAGGTAGCTTCTGGGGCAGAATCAGATGATTATATAAGATAAACAATGAGATAAACGAGAGGATTTAGACAATTCACTTTGAGTACAAGAAAGTCTACTAGTAGGAATTCCTCATGGAAGAGCTATGTTGACAAAATTTTCAAATCTATTTAGTATATGGCACAAGAAGGTGAACTTTCATTTATATATCAAACTTTTGCTTTGGTTTGTTATTGACTTGACTACATTATCTCACCGAGTAGTGTTTTCTCATGGAGGAAAGAAAGATGGGCCAAATCATGTGGGTAAGTGCCCAATCAATTTCATACTAGCTGTTAGAAAATAACAGTAGAAAATATAATTGAGACGTGTAATCACTTTCTTTAAAGAGTTATTGTCCATATACACATTGGGGTAATACAAATAATTCTCTTCAAGGATACAACAAAGCCCTTTGTTTATGCATGCAGATTTTTCATAGGCTACTTCTTAGATAGTCTTTATATTTATAGAACTTAAGAGATAACTCTTCATAAGAGTCATGTTCTTTCATGAACATATGACTTTTCATAAAGGTCATGTTTTTTATTGAACAAAAGACTTTTCATAATAGTCACGTTCTTTCATGAACAGATGTATCTGTTCAATTTAAGACCTCTATATATTACAAAATATTCAACACTAGCTACTTCGACTACCATCACCCCTAGTATTGCATCATTTATGAGAGTTCGATCATTTGAAGAAAAGGCACTGGATTACACAAAGTGTCCCTAATGCTATGATGTTGACAATCAAGTCAGCAACATTTTTGAATTTAAAATATTAAAGATTATTTGGATCATTGTTCCAATATATCTCAGCCTTCATGGCTAGCTTGCTTCCACTAGTAGCAAAGGGGCGACCTTAAGACATGTTATCGAGGTGAAGGTATGGAGGTGCGACAATGCAGCCCAATCTAGTCTAAGGAGGAGTGGGACTTTGGAAGGTACAGGAAAGAGAAAGGACATAGCTTAATGGAGGAGTTAGAATCATCTACTCGATTCTTTGTGAGAAGATTAAGGACTAGGAGCTTATTTTTTTTTGCTCATCTGAATGTAAATATGAGGGACTACACCCTTCGTGTGGTTTGTTATTAATACACAAAAATGTTACCTATCCAATAAAAAAAGGACTTTCACCAATTTTTTGAATGAGAAGTGGATGTTGGTGAGAAAAGGAAGTTGAGTTTGGAGCACATGGTATAAGCCCAAGATCTCGAGATGACTCTAAAAGCTAACGAGATGATTCTTATAAACCAGCATTCCTCAGAGCAAGGGGAAATCTTTCAAAAATCCATGTGGAAATTCTTTTTAATTTGGGTGACGTTGAGATTCGATCACAGAATCTCTATCTGTTTTGATACCATGTTGAAGTCTGTGACCATGTCATCTAAAAGTTTAAGCTTAAGATGTTAGAGAGGGCACACTTTTAATTAGTTAGTGATATTGTCAACACTTTTCAACCAAATGGACGTTTTATTGTCTTTTACTTTCTTTTTCTACCTTTTCAATTGATTCACAACAACCACTATTGAATATATATTAATAGAAACTCGTGGTTGATTGACAAAATATATATATGTTACTTCAAAGTTGTTAGAGAAAGAGAAATATTTGAGGAGTCACGAGGTTTGTGGGAGAAGAGAAATAGAGGAAGAGAAGTTCTTCAGTGTTTCTTAATGAAAATGACAAGTACAAAGCAAGATATTTATAGGTATTAAAAGGAGAGCTCTAGAACTACTTGTAGTATAATTTTTTTCACTTAGAAAATGCAAAATTAGAGAATTGAAGTGATCTTTGATTAAAAAAGAAAAAAAAAAGTGATCTTTGATTTCTGAATATGATTAACCTCAAGTACAAAAGAAGTTCTAGACTATACTCAAACCTTATGCAATAAAACCATCTATGAAGATGGGCTGCTCTAGACTTTACTCAAAAGAAATTCTCTAAATCACAATTTACAACAAATATCCATGACATTGAGTTGAACATTGGCTGTTAAAATTTTCTATATCAGAAATATTTGTAATTAGTGAAGAAAAGCCTAAAATAATGTGATAGCTTTGACTAATATATTTTAAAATGATCCAAAAAATATGTATACATCTCTTCAAGGAAGTTCATATACTAGAGCTAGCAAGAATGACGTATATTATATATGTCCCATTCTGCTTCAATCAATATTTTTATGATATAATAAATATATCTTTTTGTTACCAAATAGCATTCTATACAGGAATTTTTCTTACATTTTGACAACCCTAAGATACAGCAATTACACATTCTGACTGGAGCTTATATTCATGTTCATATATTTTTTTCTTTGCTTAGAAGAAAATATATGAACATGGGACATGAATATAAGCTCCAGTCTTATGAACATGGGGAACTTATTTCATTTCTGTAGTGATCAATAGAGGACAGATATTCTTGAGTGAGAAAATAGGTAGGATAGTCAGATTTCGAGCTTGCTATGAGTTTTTAGACAACATTTGAAAAGTAATAGGGAAATAACTGCGCACTTAAATGGGACAAAAAAGGTTTGGTATAAAATTGATGATACTCAAAACACGAAAGAACTTATAAAGGTTATCAATTGAACCCCGTGATATGTTCCTTAGTTTTGAACTTGTATATAATGGTTTGAACCCCATCAATTTAACTTTTTATTTTGAAACTCCAATAAATTTTTGAACCCCATGATCAATTCTTTCTTTGTTTTGAAACTCTAGGAAAATTTCAGTAGCATTTGTTGGGGTTGTTCCATATTTAAGTTGAGAATATTTTGTTTGAAATTTTTAAAATTGTGGCTATTAGTTAATACTTGATAGTAGGTTTTGAGGTTGTTATTGTAGATTTTACACCTTTTTTATTAGTTACTATACTTTCTTCCATTGTTTTCTTTTACTTGAATTTGATGCACTTGACCCGAAGATTTTTCGGAAATAACCTCTATAGATACACTTTACCATTTTAAGCCTATTTTATGAGATTTCACTGGATATGTTATTGTTGTAATTGATAGTAGATGCTAAAAGTGACTATTTACTTATATGATCCAATTCCTGAGAGTACTGGTCACACCCCACTTGACAAGTCAATCTTTTGTAGATAAAATAAAATATTCAAAGGTAAACTGTACATCTTACTTTTACCTGGTGTCTGAAGGATCCTAGCTATGGAACTGCATGTCCAAATGGCAAATGAATGAGTTTTAGATAATGATCGCCATTGATTAATTTCATTTTTGCAGAACTTGAAGCATGAAACAGCTAACATGGCAAAGAAGATAGAGATCCTTGAAGTTTCCAAACGGTTCTCCATTTTCTTAATTTATTTGCCACAATTCTCAATTTACTACTCCCTCGTAACACTTATTTTAGAAGGGAGAAAGTTTACTTAAATTTTTGAATTGGGGAATTAATTGATTAGGAAGCTAATGGGGCAAGGATTAGGGTCATGTTCAATGGATGAACTAGAAGACATCGACAGCCAACTGGAGAGGACCCTCAAAATTATCAGGGCTAGAAAGGTACAAATTAAATTCATTATTATCCAATATTTGACACTAATTATATTATTAATCCTTAATTATTTTCTCATTTTAATTTCTAGACTCAATTGTTCAAAGACGAAATAGAACGTCTAAACGCAAAGGTATGATCATCAACAATTAATTTATTTAATGCATTTTAGGGCTTTTACTAATTGGTATAATTAATTCTATGAACTAAATGCACTTTCCCCCCTTCGTTCAGGAGAGACTATTGCTCCAACAAAATGCAAGTTTACGTGAAAAGGTGAACTCTCTGATATTTGTTATTTTAATTAATCAATTGAATTTATTTCTTTTTTAAATCATTTTAAAAATAATCATCACCTTTCTAAATTTAAAAAAAAAATAATTAAACTTCTCCTTTTAGCGTTAGTGAGAAATTATTACAGCCATAAAAATGTTAGAACACGGTCAATTACACAAGTTTCAAAAATTTTATATATCGTCAAAAATGATGTGACATATTTAATATTATAAATTTTCAATATTCTTTTTTAACTCTGTGCTCAATCAAATAGGTTCACCGTTAATAAAATTGAAATGAATGGAATAGTTTTAAATCATCCCACTTAATTTTCTATTACACCTTTTCAATACTGCTTCAACCTATTTTTATTTTTTTTACATACCAATATACATGGATGTGTCATTATACTTTACATATGTCCATTATCTTATAGGATATTCAAACTTTTCTTTTTATTATCTCAAAACAGTTTGTTACGCTAATAGTTGCATTTATGTTTTCTCGTTTTTTTTCACATTCAAAAAATCATTTCTCAATCCAGTGCGGGCTTAGGCCAATGCTATTAGAGTCTGCACCCGTACCAGCACCACCACCAACACCACCAGCTCAAGCGAAAGAAAGGGGAAATTGTAGCCAAAGTACAAAGAGTTGGGAAGTGGAGACTGAATTGTTTATTGGCATTCCTCAAATGCGCTGCTTATAGTAGCTCGGGTCAGTGGTTGAGCTAGAATTTTTTCATCAAAGGAATTTAAAATCCGAAGAAATAAGCACACAAAGAAGGTGGAAGGGTTTCAACGTCTACTCTATGTACATTAAAAGATAAATTTTAACTATATATAAACAATGTAATTTTTCTCTAAAGGAAAATCAATTAAACCCCTCAATCCTACGTGGCTCCGCCCCCAACCGGGACAATGGGACCATTTGTTCATATTTTGTTTATGGTTCTCCTCAGTTATTTAGATTATAAGAGGCTAGGGTTTCTCAATTATTTACAACCGTAAGGAGTTGCAAATTCAATGAATAATACCTTACAATAAGAGTGTAATGTTTGCCCCTATTTCTTTTTGGTAACCTCGTTTAGCCAAATGTTGTATCTATATTTCCGTGAACTTCTTTTTTTTTGGTTTCACACCCTATTGGGAGCGCCACCCTTGAATGAGCCCTGCAGAGCGCAATCCAAATCTAGTCGATGCCTCAATGTGAACAACTATTACAGAGAAGCTTGATTTGTGTTGCATATGTATTTATAGTATGTTTCCTTTCTATTTTTTAAACATTCTAAACAGCTCAATTGTTTTGTAGTGTATTACAAGTTTGTTTTTAGTTTATAATGAATATAAAAAAATTTATGGGAGAATTCAAAATTTGAAACTTGTAGATTCTTGTAATGACCTTAAAGTCAATATTCAATAATAATTAGGTGCACAATTAAATATTTATGAATACTACGTAAGTTTCTTAATATATATATGGGAAAAATCTACAGGTTCACATGAACCCAATCACCACAACAACCACTGTAGATCCGCTTTTTGCAAGATTATTTTCTTCCATGCAAATTGTAAATAGTTAACTCATTTCCTC
Source organism: Solanum stenotomum (assembly GCF_019186545.1). Classification (NCBI taxonomy): domain Eukaryota; kingdom Viridiplantae; phylum Streptophyta; class Magnoliopsida; order Solanales; family Solanaceae; genus Solanum; species Solanum stenotomum. Next base: position 21,247,843 of record NC_064284.1, read on the forward strand.
TATTAATTATTTGGCATAATATATACAAATTGTAAATAGTTAAGTTAACTCATTTCTCTATTAATTATTTGGCATAATATATACAGAAGAATATGTAGAGTATTTAATGACATTTCCTTACAGTCCATTACAAATATTATTTTATTCATATAATTTTTTTTTTATATAGAAGATCAGTAAAATGCAACCTGAAAGATCTAAATAAAAAATAAAAAATAGTACCCAAATATTTACAAGGACATCTTCTATTTTAACGGTAAGTGGGCCGCATAGACCACAAATTATGCGTTGTGTCAGCCCAACAATCTAACTTACCATATTTAGCCCAATTGTGCTAAATTTACCCGATTTGGTCCAGTTGTTGCATATTTTTTAAAAGGGAGTACTTTCAATAAATAATTACTGAATTTAGCGATACATTTGAATTATTATCATTTATAACAATACATAGCAATATTATGATAAATCTACTATGTATTAAAATGAATTATGTATGTAATCAAGACGTACCAATTTCCCAAAATAAATGATGTCTCATATTTTTCTCTTTTAAAATACCCTGTCTACTCGTTTTCTTCGCACAAATTGGATCTTTCGATTGTCATTTCTTCATTCTTCAATTTCTATATAAGGTGTTTCTGGTGTGGTTTCTCAGCATTGAATGTCTATTGCGTTAGGGTCGGGTTTGGAGCGTGACATACCTGTGAAGGAGCTCAGAAAATGTGTTGACATACACTAGCATTCAATGTTAGTTAGTTGATAAGTTAGTTAGAATCAAGTTGTTAGATAATTAGTTAGATTTGTCAGAAGTTAGTTACAGCTGTCACATGTGGATGTATATATACAACAATGTGTACCTAGATTCATTATCAATGAAAATCATTCTTTCTTTCTTCAATTTCTCTCCTCATCATAAAAGCATCAATTCATAGTTCTTCAATAACTTGACATGGTATCAGAGCTTTGTGAGAATTTGAAGGATTTCTACTCTCATTCAAGGATTCTGCCGTTTGTATTCTCTGTTCTACTCTCATTCAAGGATTCTGCCATTTGTATTCTCTGTTCTACTCTCATTCAAGGATTCTGGCGTTTGTATTCTCTGTATTTCTTCTAAATTTCTGTGTATTTTGGATTTGCATCCATAGAGGAAAATGCTAATGCTTCTGTAACTACAACAACAATCGACTATCATCATCCTTTGTACTTATATCCATCAAATGCTCCTGGTTCACTGTCGATTGGGATTTTGTTGATAGGATCTGATAATTACACTTTATGGAGCAGAGCTGTGAAGCTTGCTTTGTTAGGAAGGAATAAATTGGGTTTCATTGATGGCTTAGTGAAGAGGAGTCAATACACAAGCGATTTGGCAAAATTGTGTGACAGATGCAACATAATTGTGGTTTCATGGCTCATGTGCAATGTAAGTAAGGATTTACTTGGTGGAGTTTTGTTTTGTTCAAACATCAATTTGATTTGGGAAGATCTGAAGGAAAAGTTTGACAAAATCAATAGTTCTAGGACTTTTCAATTGCATAAGGAAATCTTCACTTCTGTTCAAGGAACTTCTTCAATTTCTGCATATTACTCTATGCTTAAGGATTTATGGGATGAGTATGATTCAATTATGCCCCCTCCCTCATGTGATTGTCCTAAGTCTAGGGAATTCATTGAGCATCTGCAATATCAGAGAGTTCTACAGTTTCTGATGGAATTGAGTGACAACTATAGTCAAGCTAGGAGCCAAATTTTACTAATGCCTCAGGTTCCTACTGTGAATCAAGTTTATGCCATGGTGAACCAAGATGAAAATCAGAGGATTGTTGCAGGGAATAGTAGGATGATGTCTTCCAATCCTACTACTATGTATACTTCTAGGTCTGGTGATGATAATCACAAACAAATGAGAGGTTTGAATGGGAATTCCTTTTATGATTTTTGCCACATGAAAGGGAATATCAAGGCTGATTGTAACAAACTGAAGAAATGCGATTTTTGCCATCTCACTAGTCATGTGAAGAGAGACTACTACAAGTTGATTGGATATCCAACTGACTACAAAGGAAAGAGAAGGACTAATGTGGCAACTGGGTTTATGACAGGTAGCAATCATCTATTTGTTGCTAACACTGCAGGTACACAAGACTACTATACAGGCAACAATAGCAATCACCAACATTAGATGATGATGCCTATGATGCCTTTTCCACAACAAGGAGGTTTCTCTTAATGATATCCTGAACAATACAGACATGATCCCTCCTCCTATCATACAACAACATCAAGCTACTATGGACTCACCTATATTTGCCTCAAACACTACTGCTGGTGGTGGAAGTAATTGTGCTAATGGAAGTGCTCACATGGCAGGTAATTATCTTTCACAACAGGATGAATCTGTTAATTTGATAGTGGATACATATGCTTCTAATCACATGATCAGCGACCATACACACTTACTAGCTGAGGGATTGATAGAGAATGCAGGACAAGTGCAACTACCTACAGTAGATTCACCTAGAGTCTCACATGTAGGGAACTGCTCTCTAGGAGGAGGTGATACTCTCACCAATGTCTTATGTGTGCCAGCTTTCAAGTTTAATCATATGTCAGTCTCTAAATTGACTAAGGACTTGAATTGTTGTGCTATTTTTTTCCCAAACTACTGTGTTTTTCAGGACCTCTCATCTAGAATGGTGAAGGGGATTGGTAGAGAAAGCGAAGGACTATACACTATGCAGTCACAACTAAAGACCAAGCAGGCAAGATCTGATATATGTTTAGCAACATCACTTGATGTAGATGTTATCACTTGGCACCAGATGATGTGTCATGTTCCAACGAATGTTCTTAAAAGAATACCTATGTTTCATAACAAGTCTTTTACTTTGAATAAATGTGAAGTATGTCCATTAGCTAGGCAGACAAGACTATCATTCCCACATAGTGTGAGTAGATCAACAGTTGTTTTTCAATTGTTACATGTAGATGTATGGAAGCCCTATAAATGGGAAACTTTTGATGGAAAGAGATTTTTTTAACAATTGTTGATGATTTCTCCAAATGGACTTGGGTTTTCTTGATGAGACTTAAGTCTGAAGTTATTATGTTATTGAATTTTTTTTCATTGAAGTAGAAACATAGTTTGGTGTGAAAGTTCAAAAACTGAGGTCTGACAATGGAGGAGAGTTTATTAGTCATGAATGCACAGAATTGTTTAAATCTTATGGTATTTTGCATGAAAGTTCATGTCCATATACACCCCAACAGAATGGTGTGGTGGAAATGAGACATAGACACATTCTTGAGACAGCTAGAGTAATAAAATTCCAAGGTAATCTACCTAATAAGTTCTGGGGTCTATGTATTGAATCATCTGTATATATTCTAAATAGGGTACCCTCCATTGTTTTGAATGGGAAGACTCATTTTGAGTTATTGTACAATAAGGTTCCTTCCTTAATGCACTTAAGAGTCATTGGATGTTTGTGCTTTGCCACCAATCTTGCTCAGAGGGACAAGTTTGGTCCTAGAGTAGTGAGGTGTGTGTTGGTTGGATCTAGTATGCATCATAAAGGGTACAAATTATATGATCTTGACAGTAGATCATTCTTTGTCAGCCGAGATGTGGTATTCATAGAGTCCACTTTCCCATTTCAAGGGAATTTGGAAGATCATCAGCCTTTTTTTAATCATTTTTCTTANCTTTCTTTCTTCATCATGAAAGCATCAATTCATAGTTATTCAATAACTTGACATGGTATCAGAGCTTTGCGAGAATTTGAAGGGATTTGAAGGATTTCTACTCTCATTCAAGGATTCTGCCCCTTGTATTCTTTGTTCTACTCTCATTCAAGGATTCTGGCTTTTGTATTCTCTGTACTTCTTCTAAATCTATGTGTATTTTGGATTTGCATCCATAGAGGAAAATGTTAATGCTTCTATAACTACAACAACAATAGACTATCATCATCATTTGTACTTATACCCATCAGATGCTCCTGGTTCACTGTCGATTGGGATTTTGTTGACAGGATCTGATAATTACACTTTATGGAGTAGAGCTGTGAAGCTTGCTTTGTTAGGAAGGAATAAACTGGGTTTCATTGATGGCTCAGTGAAGAGGAGTCAATACACAGACGATTTGGCAAAATTGTGGGACAGATGCAACGCAATTGTGGTTTCATGGCTCATGTGCAATGTAAGTAAGGATTTACTCAGTGGAGTTTTGTTTTGTTCAAACAACAATTTGATTTGGGAAGATCTGAAGGAAAGGTTTGATAAAATCAATAGTTCTAAGACTTTTCAATTAAATAGGGAAATCTTCACTTCTGTTCAAGGAACTTCTCCAGTTTCTGCATATTACTCTAGGCTTAAGGATTTATGGGATGAGTATGATTCAATTATTCCCCCTCCCTCATGTGATTGTCCTAAGTCTAGGAAATTCATTGAACATCTGCAATATTAGAGAGTTCTACAATTTCTGATGGGATTAAGTGACAACTATAGTCAAGCTAGGAGCCAAATTTTACTAATGCCTCAGGTTCCTACTGTGAATCAAGTTTATGCCATGGTGAACCAAGATGAAAATCAGAGGATTGTTGCAGGGAATAGTAGGATGATGTCTTCCAATCCTACTACTATGTATACTTCTAGGTCTGGTGATGATAATCACAAACAAATGAGAGGTTTGAATGGGAATTCCTTTTGTGATTTTTGCCACATGAAAAGGCATATCAAGGCTGAATGAAAGTGCTCACATGATAGGTAATTATCTTTCACAACATGATGAATCTGTTAATTGGATAGTGGATAGATGTGCTTCTAATCACATGATCAACGACCACACACACTTACTAGCTGAGGGATTGATAGAGAATGCAGGATAAGTGAAACTACCTACAGGAGATTCAACTAGAGTCTCACATGTAGGGAACTACTCTCTAGGAGGAGGTGATGCTCTCAGCAATGTCTTGTGTGTGCCAGCTTTCAAGTTTAATCATATGTCAGTCTCTAAATTGACTAAGGACTTGAATTGTTGTGCCATTTTTTCCCAAACTACTGTGTTTTTTAGGACCTCTCATATGGAATGATGAAGGGAATTGGTAGAGAAAGCGAATGACTATACACTATGCAGTCATAACTAAAGACCAAACAGGCAAGATCTGATATATGTTTGGCAATATCACTTGATGTAGATGATATCATTTGGCACCAGAGGATGTGTTATGTTCCTATGAATGTTCTTAAAAGAATACCTATGTTTCATAACAAGTCTTTTACTTTGAATAAATGTGAAGTATGTCCATTAGCTAGGCAGACAAGACTATCATTCCCACATAGTGTGAGTAGATCAACAGTTGTTTTTCAATTGTTACATGTAGATGTATGGAAGCCCTATAAATGGGAAACTTTTGATGGAAAGAGATTTTTTTAACAATTGTTGATGATTTCTCCAAATGGACTTGGGTTTTCTTGATGAGACTTAAGTCTGAAGTTATTATGTTATTGAATTTTTTTTCATTGAAGTAGAAACATAGTTTGGTGTGAAAGTTCAAAAACTGAGGTCTGACAATGGAGGAGAGTTTATTAGTCATGAATGCACAGAATTGTTTAAATCTTATGGTATTTTGCATGAAAGTTCATGTCCATATACACCCCAACAGAATGGTGTGGTGGAAATGAGACATAGACACATTCTTGAGACAGCTAGAGTAATAAAATTCCAAGGTAATCTACCTAATAAGTTCTGGGGTCTATGTATTGAATCATCTGTATATATTCTAAATAGGGTACCCTCCATTGTTTTGAATGGGAAGACTCATTTTGAGTTATTGTACAATAAGGTTCCTTCCTTAATGCACTTAAGAGTCATTGGATGTTTGTGCTTTGCCACCAATCTTGCTCAGAGGGACAAGTTTGGTCCTAGAGTAGTGAGGTGTGTGTTGGTTGGATCTAGTATGCATCATAAAGGGTACAAATTATATGATCTTGACAGTAGATCATTCTTTGTCAGCCGAGATGTGGTATTCATAGAGTCCACTTTCCCATTTCAAGGGAATTTGGAAGATCATCAGCCTTTTTTTAATCATTTTTCTTATGATAATTTGACTTCAAATCCAATTCCAGTGACAGTAGTTCCTGAAGTGAGTATCATACCGTCAGCACAAAGGAATGAAGTTGTACATGATGCAGTCACAGAAATTTTACATGATGCAGTCACAGAGGTTGTACATGATGCAATCAGGAAATCAGTGAGAAGTTCTAAGCCCCCTATATGGCACAAAGACTATGTGCTAAAAACAGGTTTTAGTAAATGTCTATTCTATTGTTGACAACATTACATACACTAACCTCTCCACAAAGTACCAGAGTTTTCTTATCCAAATGCTCTGAAGAAATTGAGCCTGCTAGTTATTCACAAGCTACTACAGATAAGAGATGGATTCTTGCTATGAAGGATGAAATACAGGCCTTGGAGGATAACAACATTTGGAAACTTGTCACACTTCCTAAAAGGAAGAAAGCTATAAGATGTAAGTGGGTATACAAGTTAAAATTCAAATCTAATGGTGAAGTGGAAAGATTGAAGACTAGATTGGTAGCAAAAAGGTACAGTCAGAAGGAGGGGTTAGATTATCAGGAAACTTTCTCTCCAGTAGTTAAAATGACTATTGTCAGGGCTGTTATCTCAGTGGCAGCATCCAAAGGTTGGAGGTTGTACCAAATGGATGTGTACAATGCTTTCTTACAAGGTTATCTCTATGAGGAAGTGTATATGACTATCCCAGAAGGTTTTTCTAATAAAGAAAGAAGTGTTGGTCAAGTGTCTAGACTCCTGAAGTCCTTGTATGGTTTAAAGCAAACATCTAGGCAGTGGAATATTAAACTTACCACATCTTTGACTTCCTTCGGGTTCTATCAGAGTACTAGAGATTATTTCTTGTTTACAAAGAAGGAAGGTGACAGAATTGCTATAGTTGGTGTATTTGGATGATTTGTTACTCACAGGGAATGACCCCTTAATGATATAACATACCAAGGATATATTGCATACAACTTTTAAAATCAAAGACCTGGGAGAACTTAGATAATTTTTGGGCATTGAGTTTGCCAGAAATAATGATGGGATATTGATGCATCAAAGGAAGTACGTATTGGAACTAGTGGCAGACATAGGTCTTGCAGATGTTAAGCCTGTTACTACTCCTATGGATCAAAATCAGAAGCTCACTACTGTAGAATTCGATCAGTACATAACTCCAAATTCTGAGGACACATCACTGAAGGATCCTGCCAACTATCAAAAACTTATATGATGACTGCTCTATCTCACCACAACAAGGCCAGACATTGCATTTGTTGTGCGAAGTCTAAGCCAGTTTATGCATTCCCCAAAGAAATCTCATATGGATGCAGCCATGAGATTGGTTAAATATGTGAAGCATGCACCAGGTCTGGGAATATTAATGTCTACTGATGGTGATAATCTTTCTGAAGGTATACTGTGATGCAAATTGGGGTGCATGCATCAATAGTAGAAGGTCAATTACTGGTTATTTGGTGCATCATGGAAATTCACCCATTTCTTGGAAATCAAAAAAACAAGCCACAGTGTCAAGGAGCTCAGCAGAGACAGAGTACAGAGCAACGGCTACAGCAGTCTCTGAAGTGATATGGATGACAGGGTTGTTTAAGGAACTAGGTGTAGACATTAAGGTTCATGTTTCATTGTTTTCTGACAACAAATCAGCTCTACAAATAGCTGTTAACCCTGTCTTTCATGAAAGGACCAAACATACAGACATAGATTGTCATTTTACTAGGGAAAAGATACAAGAAGGCCTAATTGTCACTGCATATTTGCCTACCACAGAACAATCTGCTGATTTGTTTACTAAAGGACTTGGTAGTGCATTGCATACACATTTAATGTCCAAGTTAGGAATGAAGAATATCTTCATAGCTCCTAACTTGAGGGGAAGTGTGAAGGAGCTCAGAAAATGTGTTGACGTGCACTAGCATTCAATGTTAGTTAGTTGATAAGTTAGTTGATAAGTTCGTTAGAATCAAGGTGTTAGATAATTAGTTAGATTTGTCAAAAGCTAGTTACAGTTATCACATGTGGATGTATATATACAATAATGTGTACCCAGATTCATTATCAATGAAAATCATTCTTTCTTTCTTCAATTTCTCTCTTCATCATGAAAGCATCAATTCATAGTTCTTCAATAACTTGACAATACCCACCACAACAATGTGGCTTGCATCTCAATTTCGCTTGCCATGACACCGTTTTTTTTTTTGTTTGTTTACAAAATTTGATATTGTTTTCATTTTGTGTAGAATCAATGTTGTAGTATTTTATGTTATTTTTTAACAATTTGAAAGTAATTTGATAATTATTCAAAGAAAATCAGAAGTTTTGGAGACCAACATATAAAATTATTGTCGTTTACAAGGTCAAGCGTTGATAAATTGAGAAGTCTTTGTTCAATGAAATAGTTATTTAATTAATATTGTAGGTATTTTTGGAACAATTCTATTGGAAATAACACTTACTAAAAAATGGCTTATTGATCTTGTTATTTTTATAGTTTTCATTTAAATTTATTAAGTAGTACTCCTTCCGTTTGTTATGTTGCACTTATCGAGAACCAATTTGACGAACTTTCAAAACTAAATTAGATTACGTTTATTCAATATTTTAAAATAAAGTTTAAATATTCAAAAAAAAGTATAAACTGCTAATTTTTTCATATTGATATAATAAAAAATTTATATTAAAACGTTAATCAAAATGTACATCATTTGACTTTTAAAAGAAAATTATGATAAGTAAAGCTTAAAATCACCAACCATTCAGTCACTGAAATTAACACTTAAAAGTGACTCAACATTTTGGAAGTCAATGGTTTAGGTGANGGGCATAGATGTACCATTTATCAAAGTTCGGGGGTAAATTCGTCCTTTTTCCCTTCAAAGAAAATCAGAAGTTTTGGAGACCAACATATAAAATTCTTGTCGTTCAAAAGGTCAAGCGTTGATAAATTGAGAAGACTTTGTTCAATGAATTAGTTATTTAATTAATATTGTAGGTATTTTTGGAACAATTCTATTGGAAATAACACTTACTAAAAAATGGCTTATTCATCTTGTTATTTTTATAGTTTTCATTTAAATTTATTAAGTAGTACTCCTTCCGTTTGTTATGTTGCACTTATCAAGAGCCAATGTGACTAACATTCAAAACTAAATTAGATTACATTTATTCAATATTTTAAAATAAAAATTTAAATATCCAAAAAATAGTATAAACTGCTAATTTTTTCATATCGATATAATAAAAAAAAATTAAAACGTTAATCAAAATTTACATTGACTTTTAAAAGAAAATTATGATAAGTAAAGCTTAAAATCACCAACCATTCAGTCACTGAAATTAACACTTAAAAGTGACTCAACATTTTGGAAGTCAATGGTTTAGGTGACTTCTATTAAAGTCATTTATAGCTAGGCCTAACAACTCTAAAACAATCTAGGTTTTAATGCATTGAATTTCAATAGGATTTTATTCATTAAAGTTGATTAATAAAATGGAATCATTAAATGTTTGATAAACAACTTTAAAATTATAATAAATGAATTTGAATTTTAAAGAAAGGAACAATTGTTTAATCAAGTTTGGCTTAAATGGGGAAAAGTTCTAAAAGAGAATGGCTAATCTACGAAGAGCGCAAATCATCCATCTATTAATATCACCAACGTTCACATTATTGGAGTTCGATTTATTCAGACCGCGTCACGTAAAGTTCATCAAAAGAAAAGCCCCTTTTAATATTTTTGGAAAAATTACCTAAATACACATCTTATATTATCATAATCTCTAAAATTTCCTATTATTAAAAAAAAATCAAAAATCCCCTCTTGTTGATACTTATCTCTATCTCCCTCTCGGATACATCCTTTCTCTCTCTCATACATCTCTTTCCTCTCTGATACATCTTTCTCCTATGTATCCAGATGTCCTGTCTCACTCTTGGATACATCCCCTCTTGAATACATCTCTTCACTATATATCTGGAAGTCCAATAATATATCTAGAATCCATAAAGTTTAAAAAATTCTTGTAATTTGAAAAATAGTAGGAAAATAAAGTACAAGTAACTCTTAATATTATGAAATTTATGTTATTATACGTTTTTATGATTATTATTTTTAAGGTCCAAATTCAAATCTTTCAGGACGGTGAAAATAGGGTCCATAGGTGTAAGGTTGATAATTAAAATGTGGGCAACCTTTTGAATTATATGCTGACATTAAGAAAGCAATGATTCAAGTGACGACAAGGTTGTTTACCCCTCCCTATGACACCCCTTTGTAGCGGACGCTCCTCCAACACACTTCCCTCTATATATAATTTATTCTCTTATAATATGTCAGACATGTCTCTCTTTGTTTCTCTTATTTTTAATTTGTTTTTTAAAGTTTTTCAAATGGTGTTAAGCATTAGTATTGGAGTCTGATTAATTCAGTTTGAATATTATATGACTCGTTTTTAAGGGTGACGCTTTCAATATATATTTATTTTTCTTCATATTTAAGCTCAAACAAGCCATCTCTGATTGATGATAAAGAGATCTCAATCATTTCATCACAATTCACGTTGATATTTGTTTCTGTACTATTATTATCATTATTATTTATTTCCCTCTACTAGTTCTATCCAATATACTCTCTTTAATTTTTCAAATTAGTCTGACCCTTTTGGGCATCAACTCTCAAATTTCAAAATGCAAATAAAGATGGATCTTGCAACGTTTCTATTTTTTGTTTTTTTCTTAATTTTTTTAGATTAATTAATAGGGGAAGGAAACAAGATATTTCCTACTTGATAAATAGGCTTTAAAAAATAATATTAAAAAAGGTTGATTACTGAAATATCTTATTATTATTATTATTAGCTTGAAAAATAAAGCAAGTGATACGCCACTTTTAATTAAACAATTTGTAGTATTTAATGGGTAATAAATATTTAGTTACGAAACTTTATCGTTTTTTTCATATGCGGATTTTGCAATAATCACTCATGTAATTGTCGGATTTCTCATGAAGCAAGAAATTTTCACTGTCCACAGCCTAAAATATATTCTGAAAAATATATAATATATTCTCTTTATAAATCCTAATGGCCATATCATATAGTGAAAATACATATTTACACTCGTAATAGTATATTAATTATATGTTATATTTAGGATTTGGGGAAGGATAAACTAATGAGCGGCTCCATAACTATTTCCAATAAATTGATAGTGTAAAATTATACTCATTACCTTGATGGGTGGTTGAGTTATTGTAACAGACGATATTCCGTAAGGAAGTTTAGAGATTAATTTTTCATGTCAACATCTTTTTAATTGAACTTGTCGTACTAAATTTGTAAATTAATATGTCATGTATAATTTGTGAGCTTTTACACATGAGAGAGTGTATCTCATTTGCTCATAAAGAGTAGCGACTTCAAATTTCTTCGAGAATTCCAATAAATAAATAAATGACACTCATCATTACTCCATAACTTAATTAAAATCATATTGAAATAGTATATTTCTCCTCTTTCAAAATAAGTGATAATTTTAGCTTAAGCATATTCCTTATGAAATTATTCATTCCTAGAAAGTAAGATGTATAAATACCTTTAAAAAATATAATTTCTTATAAATAGTTTTTTGGTTATGTAATTTGTTAATTTAAATAAGAATAAATTTGCAAAAAGCATTATTAATGCATTCTTAATAATTTGAAGTATCACTTATTATTTTATTTTATTTTAAAAAAAGGCTAAAACCCCACATATTTTAAAACGATGAAAGTAATTGAATATACATAGATTCTCTTTTGAAATGTACCCTAATGTTTAGACACGTTAATTTTTTTTAATAAGCTACTGTTTAGCTGTACAGTTTGGAAAGATTCACGTACAAGCTTCACCTTAAAGTTTCATATTGAATTATGATTAGCTTCACATATTCCAACAAAACAAACATCCCACAGTGTACATTTTACTCATAAAACGTTTGATTTTTATTTTAAATAATATTTTACTTAATAATTTTCAAAAAATGGAAACGTGAATGTAACGTAAGAAAAGTTTTACTCTAACCGATGAATCATTTGTTTATAGAAGGAGTTGTACAACTAACAATTTTGTGATTTGAAAAGGGACTAATGGAGTATTACTTTATTAATCACATAGGCCTTATATTTCTTCATCGTAGAACTCTATCAAACTAGGCGTTTGGACCAGAGTTGATAGATGTTTGTTAGGAGCGAAAAATCAGGTGGCATCTATAAGTTAGCAACGCAAGTTTCAAAAAATCATAAATAATTAAAAGAATGTCAAAAGAGATATAAAAACGTAGTTGGGTTAATCGACCTACATCCGCAAAAGAAGATAATTGATGAGCAATACATTATATAAAAGAGAGTACATAATATCGAGAGAAATCCTCACACAATTCACCTGGAATAAAAAAGGTCCACACAAATTCCTCCCCTATANCTTATAGTTCTTCATCGTAGAATTCTATCAAACTAGGCGTTTGGACCAGAGTTGATTGATATTTGTTATGAGCGAAAAATCAGGTGGCATCTATAAGTTAGCAACGCAAGTTTCGAAAAATCATAAATAATTAAAAGAATGTCAAAAGAGATATAAAAACGTAGTTGGGTCAATCGACCTACATCTGCAAAAGGAGATAATTGATGAGCAATACATTATAGTATAAAAGAGAGTACATAATATCGAGAGAAATCCTCACACAATTCACCTGGAATAAAAAAGGTCCACACAAATTCCTCCCCTATATAAAACCCTAAAACCCCTAGAATTACCTCGTAAACATTTTTCTACAAGAAAAAAGATAAGCTAAATATGAAAGTTTGTATTTTTTTTTAGAAAAAGAAAAATCCAATTATGATAAAAAAAATTTTTTAGGGAAAATACCCAACATTATTCACACTAACCCCTTCATGAATGTTGTATAATTTAACATTGCAGCTCGAGAAAGGTTCACTGAACCTTGGTGATCGATAAATTAAATTTTATAGTTAAACAATAAAAATTGTCGCTAATTCTATTCAGCAATATATAAAAAAACTTATTACCTATAAACTATTGAATTAGCTATGAAATTTCAAGTTTGTAGTTGATATTTATTTATTTATTTATTAATTTATTTGTGCAGTGATTGAAATGGACAAAGAAGATGGTCCAGAGATAGCCAGACAAGAAGATCAAATAGTAAAGACGTCAAGTCTCATCCTCCTATGTCGGTAGAATTTTGTAATTTGTATGTTATGTCAAATCTATGATTAATATCACATATATATATATATATATATGAACAAAAAATATCCTAAGGTTCCAAATTCATTATTTTATATATATACTACTATTTTTAAGTCAAATAATTTCAAAGTTTTTCCAGATTCAACGGATTATAGTATGAAATTTTGGAGCTTTGTGTCTGTTTCTATTTGAATTGGGCGCTTATCTTAGGATTTTTGGTAGCTTGTTCCAACCTAGATTAGGCTTTTATTATAAAGTTTTTGTATCAAGTACTACAAAAGAAGCACAAATTATTAAATTATGTGTTTTGACACTTACTTCTAAAATATGATTATTATTCAATGTAAAAGTTTGTTTTCTCTTTCGCTTTATCGTAATCATAATTAATTAAGAAAAAACTAAATTCATTTATTTTGTTCTCGCGGCATAATTGATCAAGTTTGTTAATCTTTCTTTAAGAAAAAAAGTTGAAAGAAAAAAAATGCTTATATAGTTTGAGTTGTCCCTTCAAAGACAATATACAACAGATGTACCCAGTGCGATCTTATAACTGAGGTACTTTAGATAGTATGATGTGTACGTAGAGAGGTTGGTTACGATCGAAAGACCCTCAGTTCAGGAAAAATATTTTAAGAATAGGTTAGACAAATATAAAAATAAAAGCTATGGTGAAAATACGATAGAAAAAAAAAGTATTGATCACAACAAAAAAAATCCAAGTAAGAGTAACAACATTAATGGTAATATGATTATAGAATACATATAATATAACAATAATAATACTAATAAATAGACGAGAAAACTTAGTGCTCTAATAAGCTAGAACCATGCTCTCCTATATTGAAGGAAGAAATCACTTGACTACCTAATTATTAAGTGTCTATCTTAATCATCGACCTCTATATTTTTCAAAAAATAATGTATATCTAAGAGATAATTGTGGACACCTTATACTCTTATCCAATAGTACAAGAACATCGTATGGCACGTGTTGAAGCAGCAGAGCTAATTATTCCTGAAAGGATTATAAATAGGTACCAGTAAAATTTTACACCAAAAACTACTTATTCCAGATTTGTCATAAAAAAAAATGATAAAAAACATTTCGAATCAATATTGTTCTTCTGTGATGAATTTGGTACACATCGTTAAGTTGCTGTCCAAAAGGAGGATACAATGGAGAGTGGGCTAGTAGTGGTATTTGTACTACGCACTTGCGTTTCATTAGAAGTGGGGCATATACTATATAGTAATTTGTCGTTAAAATATGAGAACCATGTATCGAATTTATAGTATTAAATTTTGAAATCAGTTTTATAATTTTAAAAATAAATTCATATGTTTCAGAAACCATCTAAAAAGTATAGAAAATCTCAACTTCCATATTTTAATCTTTTGATAATTACTTAAAAATTATAGTCAAATAAACATGACTTAACTCACCAGATAATAAAATAGTGAACATCTTGAGGGGAAACGAGCTTTTCTTTGTGCGTATCCTATATTCCAATTTAATAGCAATAAGAAGGGCATGATTAAGGATCATTCACGTCACGGACAATAGATCCAATGAGCTCAACTTCACTGAAAAGAGAGGCTAGATCTTAACCTTAGATTCAAAGCCTAAAGATAAAAATTCTCTTAATCTTTCTTCTTGATGGTACGATTTAAAGGAAGATCTAGAATATTATCAAGAATTTTAAATTTATGGCGTTTGAATCACAAGTTATTGATCAACTTGTTTATAAAAATTAGGTGAATTCCTTATATGAATATAGAGTTTTGAAATAAAACTATTATATTTTGTTGATTCATAGTAACTTCCATCCAGAGGCAATTCTGAAAACATCAATTTACCACAAACTAAAAAAAAATGTATTTAGTGTGAATCAATTCTTAAGAATCCTATAGGCAGTGGCGGAGTCAGAAACTTTATCAAGGGTATCCAAGAATAATGATGTGTGTTTGTTAAATTAAAACAAAAAAATATTGTGCTATTTGAGGTTCAAACCTAGAATTCTTTCATTCAATTGGATACCTATTACCACTTCGTCAAAGGCATAGGTTATGTCAAAATTAGTGTTCAACTACAAATATTATCCTTTAAATGTAGAATTTGACATATATATATATACAACGTAATTTTCTGACGCCCCTATCTATAGGTAAATAACTTGACAATTAATCAAATATATCAAATAATCTTCTTGTAGAATGTGAATCAACAATTTAAAAAATGCTTATATAGTTTGAGTTGTCCCTTCAAAGAGAATATACAACAAATGTACCAGTGCGATCTTATAAGTGAGGTACTCTAGATAGTATGAGGTGTATCCGGTATACACCCTCAATTTAGGAAAAATATTTCAATAATAGGTTAGACAAATACAAAAGTAAAAGCTATGACGAAAATACTGTAGGAAAAAAAATATATTGATCGCAACAAAAATAATCCAAGTAAAAGTAACAACATTAATGGTAATACAATTAAAGAATAAATATAGAATAACAATAATAATACTGATAAATAAACGAGAGAGCATAGTGCTCTAATAAGCTAGAACCATGCTCTCCTATGTTGAAGGAAGAAATCACTTGACTACCTAACTATTAATTGTCTATCTTAATCATCGACCTTTATATTTTTCAAAATATATATATATATATATATATATATATATATATATATANAATCAATTTTATAATTCTAAAAATAAAATTGATATGTTTCAAAAACCATCTAAAAAGTATAGAAAATTTCAACTTCCATATTTGAAATCTTTTGATAATTACTTAAAAACTATAGTCAAATAAACATGACTTAACTTGCCGGATAATAAAATAGTGAACATCTTGAGGGGAACGTTTTCATAACCAACGAATGAAGCTTTTCTTTGTGCGTATCCTATATTCCAATTTAATAGCAATAAGAAGGGCATGATGAAGGATCACTCACGTCACCGACAACAGATCCGACGAGTTCAACTTTACTGAAAAAAGAAGCTAGATCTTAATCTCAAATTCAAAGCCTAATGATAGAAATTATCTTAATCTTTCTTCTTGATGGTACGGTTTAAAGGAAGATCTAGAATGTTATCAAGAATTTTTAAATTTATGGCATTTGAATCATAAGTTTTTGATCAACTTGTTCATAAAAATTAAGTGAATTCCTTACTATGAATCTAGAGTTTGAAATAAACCTATTATATTTTGTTGAATTTATAGTAACTTCCATCCAGAAGTAATTCTAAAAACACAGATGTACCACAAACCAAATAAAAAAATGTATTTAGTGTGAATTAATCCCTAAGAATCTTATCGGCAATGACGGAGCCAGAAATTTTATTAAAGCTGTCCAAGAATAATGGTGTGTGGCTATTAAAATAAAACAAAAAAATATTATGCTATTTGGGGTTCAAACCTTGAATTCTTTCATTCAATTGGATACCTATTGCCACTTCACCAAAGACATAGCTTATGTCAAAAGTGTTCAATTTTAAATATATATCATTTAAATGTAGAATTTGATATATATTAATCAAATATATCAAATAATCTTCTTGTAGAATGTGAATCAACAATTTAAAAATATACTCATATAAAAAAAATATTTACATAAAATATTTAATTTTACGAAGAGATTATACTGCCTATAAATTGGCACGGGCCTATTAACACTCCTCTATTCTATTTCAAGGCGGTGATAATTGGGAGGAGCGCATTTATGAAAGAAGTGTTGAAACACGTGGCTGTGGTCCTAAGTGGGGCCTTTTGGAAGTTTATTGGTAGAAGCCCAAAGAGGCCCAGAATAAGCCGCACACATCAGTACTCTTAGCAACTGTGGGCCGTGGCCCATCAATGTGACAGGGACACTTTTGTCATTATAAAAGTTAGTAATTGTCGGGAATCTCACATGCAAACGTGTCAGTTTAATCTATATATTCATAATTTACTATACATTTTGTGGGAGTAACGTGACGATAATATTTATCTTCCTCTCATAATTTTGATTAAATCAAATAAAATTTACCATTAATAATAAGTAAAAAATAAAATAGTATTCACATGAATAAATATTTATATAAAATATATGCCTTACGTGTTGAAATAAAATTAACAAAAAATGACTAAATTGTTATTTAGATTCAGGTGTGAATATCTTATTCACTTTTAAAGAAATTCATATTTTTGTTACGTAGGATTTTCTATCAATGCGATTATCTTTTATCTTGATCACAATTACAAACATGTTATGCACGCCGTTAATTATGTTTTCTCTTTGTTCCTTGACACAATTATTATGAATTTTATTCAACATGTATTTGCTTAGCAGAGAGCATTCATTGCAAACTCTACAAGTTGGAGTAAATGATTATAATGATTATATAGCATGTGAAGGGGAAAAATATTACGTGGTTAATTATGAATAGCATTTTAATTATTTATTAATTCTCTTATTCAATTCGAAAAATTTAATAAGTAGTCCGTATCTCATGTCCCATAAGTACTTTTGGTCCCATTTCTTGAAATTAAACTTTTTCAAAATAATGTAGCATTAAATATCATCAAGTGTAGATAAGATAAGTAGGTTTTTCTTATTCACTTTATTTAACTTTCTAGAATTTATATTTATAAATATAGTAAAAAATAAAAGTTTATATTATTTGTGACAAGTGTAGAAATTCAATTTTAAATTTAAGAGATAGTTGCCAGAATTTCTTAGATTTATTTTGTTGAATATTCTGAAAAGAACAGTGTATACTTGTTATCATACTGGCAATTTTAAACTACGTCACTATTATGCAGAGTACTCGAAAACTATACGCCCAAGTAGACGATGTATCATCCTTTGTCTATTTAAGGTTTGGAATTTGGATTATTATTCAAAGAAAATGATTTATAGAGTTTGAATTTTGACAATGATAGTGTAGATTTTTTACCTCACTAGATAAAAATGACAACCTACATTATTATAATAGGTAACTTTTGTTTATAAAGAAAAAATAGGCAACTTTTAATAGTATGTCTCACATAAGTAACCTCAAAAATTATATTCATGCTAGTTGTCGTAAGAGACAAAATTCCCCTTCCCCACATAGCTATCCAATAATTATTCTAAATAACTATTACTCCTTCCGTTTCACAAGAATGACCTACTTTAATTTTACACGAAGTTTAAGAAAATAAAGAAGACTTTTAAATTTTGTGGTCTTAAATTAAAGTTGTGTTAAATGTATAAAATTGCCTTTTAATCTTGTGACCATAAACATGCCATGTGGAAAGCTGAAATTAAAATGTTTCCAAAAAGGGAAAGAGGTCATTCTTTTTTAAACAGACTAAAAATGAAAGGAGATCATTTTTTTTAAACGGAAGAAATACTAATTAATAAAAATTATGATAGAATAATATAATTTGTTGTATTTTTTTAGTATTAATATTTCGGATGAAAACAAATCCTATTCGTGATCATTGTCTCCTTTTAAATAAATTTTAGACGATGCAAACTTGAATAATCAAAATCTCAATACATGTTCATATAGCACAAAAAAAAACATATCTGATCCATCCCTTTCACAATTGAAGCGTAGGCAGGGCATATTTAGCTTTTGTTCAAAATAATTTATTTATGTTAATAAATTTATTAAATATGTATATATAATAAATTTAAAATACTTATAAATATTTGAATGAATAATTAAAAACTTATGAAAAGTACTATAAATTACAATCTTTTGCATATTAATATGATGAAAAATATAATATAAAATATTTGTCAAAGTTCTTATAATTTAACTTTAAAAATAATGTAATTAAAAGTGAACGAAAGAAGTATTATGATAAACTATTTATACCATTCATTATTTCTCAGGTAACTTATGAAAGTTCAAAATATAAATAAATAAAAGTGAACAAGCAAGTAGCATATGACATCCCCTATCTCTTTTCTCCTCTCGGTTCCTTCCCGGATGTAATAGAATATATATTTTTAGTTCATCCAATTAGTTACAATGGAAGTGTGTTTTTAAAATTATATTTATATCATACATTTTTTTTCCTCTAAAATTATTACTCCAACAATTTCAAGTTGCTTGTCTTACTTTTCGTTTTAAAAAGAAAGATTTTTTTTTTTTTTATCATTCTTTAATTTCAACTTTTATAATATGTTTATAATCCCAAGATTAAAAGATATTTTGATACATTCTACATAATTTTAGTCTAAAATCACATTCAAAAGTTTTTTCTACTTTCAACTTTGTATCAAGTCAAAAATCAGACAAACAAATTAAGATGAAAAGAGTCATACATATACTCCCTTCACTTTGTTTTAGTACACCCTCCGTCCAACAATAGATGTCCACTATACTATTTTGGGATATCTAATAAGACTTGTCGACTTTACGAAATTAATGAACAATTTCCACTTGATTCCTAATTTACCTTTATTATTAATTATAGTCATTTGTCTATTACATTTTTCAAGACAATATATTTATTAATATTCAAAGGACGATAAAATAAAACTATCTTTCTATTTATAATTTATTAAGAAATATGCAAAATCAATTGTGAGAAATAAACTTAAAAATAGGAGGTCACCTAGCAGTGAGGGTGTTAACCATGGTTAGGAGAAGAGGAGGGAATAAATAAAGTACGTCATGATTTGAAAAAGAAGAGTGAAGGTGGAGGGAGTACTATTAGATTAGATGCAGATCCCCAATAAACCACATGACCTCGGGTATTTAAAACCCCACAAAGCGCAAGTGAAGAATAGTGGCCATTGCCTTGTTATACCGCATATCGATCTCTTCACCCAACACTACTACTACTAGAGAGAGAAAGAGAAACCTTTATTATTGCAATCTCTTCAAATTTCTATTCCCAAGACTAGATAGAGTTAGTTTTCTGGTCTTTGGTCTTCTCCTCCTCCTGCTATTTCTTACTTGCTTTGGGAGTGAGTGAGTGACAGAGGGAGGACAAGAGAAATACAGATAAAAAGCAAATTTTTCTTCACCAGGATCAAAAGGTATACTCAAATCATCCCTTTCATGGATCCGCATTTTCCGCTTCTTGTTCTTCAGT
This sequence comes from Solanum stenotomum, assembly GCF_019186545.1. NCBI lineage: Eukaryota > Viridiplantae > Streptophyta > Magnoliopsida > Solanales > Solanaceae > Solanum > Solanum stenotomum. The sequence goes on from NC_064284.1 coordinate 21,268,280, forward strand.
AATGACTATTACTATACTAGTTTTGTCATTTTCATGATTCTTATTTGTTTCTGTTACTTGTGTGCATCCAGCTCTCACACAAATGGGCAGAGAGTGGTTATACTGGGGCAGTGGCAGTGGTACTAGTAATAAATCCAGTACTCAAAGAGGAAGTAGAAGAAAAACAAAAGGAGAACAAGTCATCAATAATATTATTAATGAAGAAGCTACACCTCCTCCTGGTGGCTGTATGTGTTTCCAAATTTTCGATTTACCCCATTTTCAAGTAGCTTTGAACCAACAATCTCGCTCTCTCAAGCAACATCATCATCCTTCCTTCTTTCAACAACACAAAGAACCTTCTCTCTTCAAAGGTAACTCTCAACAAAATCACTCGTACCAAATCTAGAAATTTTACTCGGAATATTATTCATGATGTTTTCTGATAAAAGTTGGTTCACTCACCCCAACTCTTTTCTCTAGTTTGTTGATTAATTTCAACTTTTATTGATAAATGCAGGAGTTGAAGCACCAAGAAACAGCTTGGAATTAGATGAGCCTGTTCCAGAACGGAAATCGGTATCAAGTTCATTGTCGTCTTCATCAACCATGAAAGTAGACGAACAAAATTTGAATACCCCGGTTAGTCTAATTGTAACCGTTACGTTCATTATCTTCTTACAAATATTATTATAATAAGCTTTTCACTTCCCAATGATGTAGAGTGAGAGAGAGAAGATACTCTATTTTTTTGTTTTGTTTTGTTTGTTTGGAGTGGGGGGTTGGGGTGGGGTAAGTTCTTTGAAAGTTGAATATTAGACACAAATTTTATTTGAAAATGTGTATTTTATATTTCAGGTAGGTATTCAAATCAGAACAAGCTGTGATTCGAGATCACCGCGAGTGTCAACATCAGGCGGATCAAGAACAAGGACAGATCATGATATATCATCAGAATGTAGCAGCAGCTCACCAGCGGGGACCAAGACCCCAACTCTAGTAGCTAGGCTAATGGGCCTTGATCTCCTCCCTGAAAACAATAACTCTCCTCGCATTTCAATTTCAACTAATTGCAATACAAAGTCACAGTCAAAGAATGTGTTGGTTAACAATAATAATAGTAATAATAATCAGTTGAGCAGTAAAAACAGAAGACGATTCAGTAGCTTTGAAAGTAGTGATACTAATTATATCACTACAGGTACTCTGTCACTACCAGAGACACCCAGAATATCTTTAGCCAGAAGGTCAGATGTAGATCATCATCAACGCCACCAGCATCACAGGTTATCTCTTCAAATTAATAAAGAGAACATGGGTGATGCATTTGAATTTTCAGATTCTTCTTCTACTACCAGTGTCGGTAGGAAAATGGCGAGGAACAATAGGAGGAGTTTTTATCAACAAGAAAATGATAACCAAACGAGAAGTCCAGGGTACTATGCTAGGCAGATTGTGAAGCAAGTGAAAGAAAGCGTCAGCAGAAAAGTTGGTCATGACATTACCAACACTGGTAGTACTAGTATCAGGAGAAAAGATGATCAATTAGCTGCTAAATATGATCAAGTTGTGTTGCTCAAACCAAAAAAATCATCAAATGGAAATGACGATGATTTTAGACCAAGCAAACAAACAACTCCTTCTTGCTCACCTAGGTTCAGATTTTTGGAGCCCAAGAGTACTGGTACTAAACATCAAGCTTCTCATTCACCCAAATTTTCACCATTATCTCCACTTTCAGAGACTACCACATTATTATTACCAGCAAAAATTGTCACTAAGCCTAAGCCTCAAAGTTTGCCGAAAGACCAAGTGCAACAAAGAAAAGGTGACAAATTTGTTCAAAAGAAGCCACCGCAAGCTTGCGATGCCATTCGGAGCAAGAAAGAAGAGCTATTTGTTCGTTCAGCAGTAGCAACAAATAAAGCAAATTTTGCGGAGAAGAAATGCAAGCTGAAAACTCCATTGTCAAATCAACTTGTTAACACCAGTACTGTTCCAACTATTTTGCCATTAAGGAAAGACCCTTCTCCTCCAACCACCAAGTTACTCATTAAGCAGGTACCAAATTAATTCTTTACTTCAATATCAAGTATTCTCTCTGTTCCACTTTTACTTTACATGGCATTATCACTAGACATTAAAAAAATAGCAAGATTTTTCAAAATAATTTGAATTATTAATCATTTGTGACTTATAATAATTTCATATCTAAATATGTGAAAAACCCCGTTTGACAATAGATTTGAAATTTGAAAAACTGAGTTGTATTTTGTTTGAACTTTTGTGCCCAATTTATGGAACTTGAAAATTTTGAAGACAGTTAAATATTTGTATTTGTTGAATTTGAAAGATGAGTAAATTTGGTCTGCGACAGTCTCAGGAATCAGATACTTATCCATCGAAAAGGAGCAGCAGAGAGTTATCTAGTAGTTCGAGCCATAATTCGTACTACTACAAACTCACCACACTCCAAGAAAACCGCGACAAATGTAATGGTGTCATTTCCATTGATGGGCTCAGTTTTCATCATCAGTACATTCAGAGAATACTAAAACGTACGGGTCTTGACAAAACTACTCCAATCTCCTTAGCCAAATGGTACTCTCCTTCTCACCCACTTGACCCCTCCATTTTTCACTACTTAGAACTTTTCAATTCTACCACCCTCAAATGCAATCGAAAGTTAATTTTCCATCTCGTCGACGAGCTCCTCGTCGATATCTTGATGAAAAATAACAATTTCAAGCATCGATCGATGGATGGGGAGGAATTGATTGACACATTGTGCTCGAGAATACGAAGTTTTCCTTCAGCTAATTGTCAAGTTCTTGAAGATATTGATGCATTGATAGACAAAGATATGGAAATTGGTGCTAGTGTATTTTTTGAGGAAGAAGTGGAAAGTATAGTGTGTGAGATTGAACGTGAGATTATGGAAGAAGTGGTGCATGATACTGTGTGATGATTGAATAAAGGAACAAGGTCTGACTTGGGTCACATGGGTAATTCACGTGATGAGATGCCATTCATTTTTAAGGGCCAATATTATTAGTCATTGTTGGACTCATTCTACTTGCAAAAAGGCAAATTAAGTGTAGTGATAAAACTATAATAGGAGTTGTTGCTTTTACTTTTTCTAATGTAATTACTATTACTATATCTCAATAAACAACTCATATTAAATTGCTTTCTTTTAATCTTTTTTGGATGTTAGTCACATCAACACATCCTAATAATTCCCTCATAATCGAAAAAAATGAGATAAAAGTGCCTTATAGGTTTTCAATTATAAAAAGGGATAAAAGTGGGCTCTATTACTTTTTGCTCTACTTTTTTATTTTTAATATTAATAAAAAGACTAACTGGACAACTATTGAAGTTGTCCCTATAACTACGACAGTTGTTGGACTAAAGTGTAAAAGTTAAAAGTTTGGGACTAATTAATACTATTTGTCACTTCTACCCAATTTTTAAGACTTGAAGAACTCTTACCTAATTGACTAATTAGTTTATCCCTTTTAATAGACCTTCCCACGGTTATATGAGTTCTTTAAAATATGTATAATTTTATATATATATAAATATATATATTTAGTGAATATTTTAATATGAATATAAAATTGGACTAAAACTGTTGATTCTGTTGAATATATGTATAATATTGAAGCTTTGCTTCAGTCTAAGTAGTTATCCTTTTAAAATTGTTCAAAAATTGATTTGACAGTAAAAAATACTAGTTTAAATTCAAAATGTTTCAACTGTCATGTTGTTCAAATTCCAATGACTTACAAGTTACACCAGATCTTATCAGTTGCAAATTTGTTATTCCTTATTGAACTATTGGCAAAAACAAAAAAACAAAAAAAAAATATCTTTCAAATGGGGTTTTCTTGAATGATAAGCGTTTTTCGCCTCAAACTTTAAGACTCTTGAGTTTAAGAAAAAAAATACAAAAACCCTTAGAAAAGTATATTTTAAAAGAAGTATTTTTTCGATTAAAAAGGGGTAAAACTTCCCTTAAAACACACACACAAAAAAATAGACGAATTAGTCCCGTGTTGCTTTCAAATATTACAAGTTATATGGGACCATATTAGGTTGATAGTTACTCCCTCCCTCCATTCCAAAATAGTTGTAACGTTTCATTTTTCAAGAGTCAATTTAACAAACTTTCAAAACTAAACTTGATTAGATTAATTCGATATTTTCAAATTAAAATTTAGATATTTCATATAATTTTTCTCATATCAATATAATAAAAAAATATATCTTAAAAATATTAATCAAAATTTATACCATTCTGACTGTAAAAAAAATTATGACAAGTGAAAAAGATTTTTTTTTAAAACTGTAAAATGGGTAGCTAGAGGTTAAAACAAGGACAATAAATTACTTAACTACACTCCTTTACTTACCTTAATATCCATTTATCCCTACTTATTTCAAAAATTTCAAAAATCCCTTTTTTACCTATATATCCCACATGTATCCCGTGCACAACGCTATGTATCCCGCTATGTGGAATGTATCAAACATAATATATCCCGTGCANATAAAAAAATATATCTTAAAAATATTAATCAAAATATATACCATTCTGACTGTAAAAAAAATTATGACAAGTGAAAAAGATTTTTTTAAAAAACTGTAAAATGGGTAGCTAGAGGTTTTAACAAATTAAAAGGGGCCTCATTAGGAGAGTTGCATGGTGGGATGTGTAGTACAATAGACAATTTTGAAGACAAAAATAACAAGACAAGGAATAAAAGGTTATGTCATTACTTTTGGTAAAGCCACTCACTTTTGCATCAAAAAGAGGTATCAAATCATAAATCATTACGATATGATTCCTAAACTTTTTTTTTTATCAAAAGACGAGCTTAAAGTTTCTCATAATAACACAACAATAATGCTACTAGAACTAATATGTACAAGTTCAATTCATTAATTAGTACTAGTATATAATTAGTATACAAAAAAAAAACCTAATCAAAAGAAGTACTATAAGAATGCATTATCTGAATTGTTCTGTATCTTGTGCATACATCTGATATATACTAACCAATTTACATATATTCAATTTTAACCTTTCCAAATGGGAAAATCCACTTACAAAACAACAGATGTAATCGAATTTAACAACTTAGGCTTTACCTCAACTTCCAACCTGCGATATAAAATCATGATTTAGAATTAGATTGCTTTGAAATTAAAATTTTGTTTAAACAAATTCATAAACAAGATATCAAAATATTTTAAGACACTATATTGATAAATTACATATTTCCATTTTTAAAAAAAATAAATTTTGTAATTCACAAACTTTTAAATATATATATATATATATATATATATCTTTATAAAGATCTACTAGTCAACACCAGTAGTAACGAGTTATTCTTTAACATATTTTTTTTCATGTGGTATGTGAATCTTTACAAAATATAAACCTATGAGTCAAGTTTTACATTTAAAAAATTTTGAAATCTCGAATAATTCTTTTTTTGAAAATTTAAGATTTGAAATCATTATTCCAAATTATATTTTTAAACATTGATTTAAAATCATAACTTTATATCGTAGGTTCAAACACAAACACAGTTTCTGCTTTGAAGTTCAATTTGTGTTTGCTTTCCCCTAAAAAAAAGTAGTACGTAAAATTTTCTTTTAATACGGTATTTTATTATTGAAAATGTGCTTTTGAACTACAAAAAGTTGAAATCTTTATAAACTTTAATTTCATGTACACTTTCTTGCTCACTTCACCGAAACACAATATACTTTTACTTTCATTTTGACAACTTTTTAGAATAGTTTTTTCTAGGGAACGTTCTCTTTTATTTATTTATTTTATATATATTTCTTCTGGTAAATTTTACTACAAAAAGGGAAATCATGTGTACGGTTATTTTTTGCTTTTAAGATGGTGTGTGAGTGTTCTCAAAATTTTCTTTTTCACCTTATGTTCGATATGCACATTGAAACCTAATTAAATTTGCATTAGCATCAGAAAGTTCCGTTGTTACTAAACTAAGGCGACTCCGTACCCAGAAAGATTCAAATCCAAAACCAAGATGAAGGAGTACTTACTAATCTACCACTCAAATTATTAGAATTATTTTTTGTGAAGATGCAATTTTTCTTTCAAAAATATTTCCCCTAAAAACTTTTGCCACAAAAGTACAAACACCCTAGCAAACTTTAGTGTACTTAAATAGAGATGTGATAGTAGAAAACAATAATTTTTTTCACTAATTATGTCCTCAAGGACCTGCTATTTGACCCACATACATAGTCCTAGCCTTACAAAAAAGAGAAAAGAAAGAAAATATATAAATAAATAAAAGCCTTTTGTTTTTCATCAACTATCTCTGTCAAAAGTTTTTTTTTTTTTGGTTGAATCTGTCAAAAGTGAAAAGAAGTTACTCATCATACTATAGAAGAAAATTTCTTCTTGAAATAGGTCCAATTCAGTAGTACACTCTTCTTTCTTTCAAAATGAAATTCCTCAATCAACCACTACAAGCCAATTCTATATACTTTCTTGTCCTTATTCTTTTAAAAAAAAAAAACCTTTTTTTTTGGGGTGATTACTTAAAGGTTTTGTTCTTCTCCTCCTTTTCAACTTTTTCCAATTTGCTATCTCCCTTGCCTCATTTTAATTCGAAAGGAATTTAACTTATAACATGTATAGTATATACAACAGAAACGAATTCAAAATTTCAAAATAATGAATGCACCATTGATTTTTAAGGTAAGAATGAAATATCAATTTGACATTATTTATGATGGTGATTTAAGAGACAACATGTACCAATTAACTTATGAAAGGTGCAATATAAGTGAAATTAAAACTAGCTTTCAATCAGTGTGCCACTCAATCTTTTTCAATTACGATTTTTTTCAAATAATAATAATAAATATATTTTTTGAATTATACGATATCGAATTTACTTGAATAGCCTGTATTCACGTGACTTTTTTTCATGTGTAAATTCGTCCCTAGGTGCTCCCACCCCACACTCGTAATAAGCAAATAGTACCAAAATGGAATTCATTTGAACTTGCATCATGCTTCAGGACAGAATTGCCATGCTCATTGGACATTTTTGAGTTTCAGTTTTGGTGAAGACTCCAAAGAGGGTATTTTACGCAATAAATTTGAGTTATGTATGACCATTTTTTCCCCATTTTCAAATGAAGACAAATCCAAAAGAGGGAATTAGCATTCAACACAAAGGCATAACTATAGCCAACCTAATTAAGATAAGATTGTGATATAGTGGTAAGACTGCTTCACTCTTAATTAGAGATTTCGAGTTTAAGTCATGAATATGAAAAAAACCTTATTGGAATCATCACCTTAACTAAGGCCTATAGTGAGGGATCCAAATTTAGTTGAGGCTTCAACTTATACTTAAACAAATCTATAGCCAACCTAACTACATTTTAACAAAAATATTTATGAACTGCACTACCAGGTGTCAGCATAATGAAGGAGCTGATACATATTAAATATTCTACCAAGTACCTTTTCAACTTCCCCAACCCCCAACTCTGCCCCAATCCTCCCCACTTGACCCCACCTCGATCTCCTTCTTCCACCAAATTAAAACCGGATTAGATATTTATTAATTTTGAAAATCACAATGATTTTCCAATATTGAATGTCGTATATATTATTTACACATATATAGAATTTACCAAAATAATTGAGTTTTACCAAACATATAACTTCAATTGACTCTAGATTTTCCCCGCAGGAAATAATCTCACATTTGAATAAAATATTATGTTTATTTTACAAATTACATAAATAAATCATTTAATTTGACCGCATCTCATATTTATGTCCTCCAATTTATGTACAAATATATACACTTAAAATTTGTATAAAATCAAATAAATAAATATATAGATCCTACGTGACATCCTAAATAACAATTTGTGTCCTACGAAAATCAAAGTTCTCCCTTGGCCGTCTCCTAGGTTCTAGGTCCATTTTCCTGGGAAGGGTTTTAGACTTAAAAAATGCATACCGTATCATTTTAAGATTTCTTGCTTCCCCCACCTTACGTCACCCTCTTTCTATAATTCAAAACGAAATGTTTCATCCCACCTCTCTACACTATCAGATGATCACTACAATGAAATAAATTAAAGTTTCTGGATAATTTATATACTACTATCAGATAAGGATAAATTTTCTGAGGTTATAGTTATCACCTAGCTTCTAAATTTAACTTATTTTTTAGAAAATACCTTTGTTGAGAACGATTTGTTTTTGTCCAATAAATTTTAAAAATATGTTTGATCAATAATTTATTCTCCTTCCATCCACTTTTAATTGTCATGTTGCGACTTTCAAAAGTCAATTTGATTAATTAGATTACATTAATTCACTATTTAAAGCAAAATATTTATATATTCAAAAACTATACGAAAAGTACTATAAATTGCAATTTTTGACATGTCAATATGATGAAAAAATATATAATAAAATATTACTCAAAGTTCTTAAAGTTTGACTCAAAAAAAAAAAACCATGACAATTAAAAGTGAACGCAGGTAGTATTTGACTAAACTTTCTTACCCTTAAAAAATATTTTTTGGGAAAAATTACTTTTCTTAGCTTCTAAAAAAGTTTTTGCTAGTCTCAAGAAACATTAATTTTCTCTCAAAAACTGACTTTTCTCACCCTGTTAACTTGGCCAAACAAGCTAAAAATAAAAATTCCAACCTTGCCAAAAACTCAACTTCATATCCAAACTTATGTACTACACCAGTAGTGACATAGGTCGACATTGTTTGCCCACATGCCACTACTAGATCCTAGCTCAGTCAACCAACAAATCTCTAATTCACAAAGCAATTAAAATGGCCTCTTTACTTGAACCTAATTCATTCAGATTATTTTTAAAATTTAAAGAGAAATAGATAGTGTGTCTTTGTTAATTTGGAGCTGGGTTTAGTCAAATAGTGGGATACATAATCTCTAGGGTTGCAACCCTGTCAGTCAAACAAAGGACACCTCTCTCAGTGAACGTTAGAGCACTAATGATTCCTCATTAAACAATTATTAATCAAATTTTGGATAAAGACGTTGGAGATTAGAGAAACCCTAAACAAATGTGCACTAAAGCGTCTAATTAAATGCAAAATGCAGATGGCAGAAGTGGCAGTGGGATGACACCCAGCTCATTGAATTGGAGGCACATGGCAAATATTGATGGTTTCTTGTAGGAGTAAAAGAATTGACAAAAAGGTACTGGTTGGAACAGATACCCAAGGATATGGATTGGTTGGGTACCACTCAAATTCTCAATGAAAAGTTGGGGAGTGTTATCCACAACAAAGTGTTATTATCAATCCTTTTTTTTTTCATGCCTGTATCTATGGCCTTAGGCTCAATTTAATAAGATAGTTGGAATAGTTTTGGAGAAACACTTGCAGTTTAAAGTTTTTTCAGTAATGATGTTGAAATATTTGCAGAGCAGAGAACAGGCACTACTGTTAGGGAGGCAAAAAAACGTGAGTTACGGGAGATTGGCAGCAAACAGAAGCTAAGATTGTAGATGACAAAGGACGATCTTATTTATTTATAATGTCTCCACTATAAACATAAAGCATTAACTATTTCTATTTTCTAGTGGTCCTGTAATTGATGGGTGAATTTGAATTCTGAGGTACCATCACTGAAATATTATTCTACCATACCAAGCAATGTAATTTGGCTCACCAAAACTATGTAGTAGAGTATTTTTTTTTTAATTTCCCACCCAGACAGATGTTAGTAAATACTCCCTTCCATCCCAAAATAAGTGTCGCTTCAGTAAAAATAATAATCTCAAAATAAGTATCGTTTTAGAAATTCAAGACACATAATTGTTTCCAACTACACCCTTGCATTAAAGAACTACATCTTAATAGTGCTCGATTCTCAAAATAACATCTAATAAAAAGGGAATTTTAGTGAACTACACCTTGTAATGAACTAAAAATGAGCTAAAATAACACTTATTTTGTGACAGAGGTAGTAGTTATCTAAATTATCATTTCTCTCTTACGTGTCTTAATTAGTAAACCTGAACTGATTGAAGTAGTAATAGTGTCTTAGAGAAAATTACATTTCTTTTTTTGAAACGTCAAATATTTTGAATAAATACTGTTATGAAATGGAGGTAATGAAGCTTAATCCTAATTTTTCTGCCCTGCTAGTAAGAAATCCTAGTAGCCCACTGATGTAAGACTGCCTTGTGACAAAGATCAACAAATATTAGCAAAAGCAAACATCTATTCATAAGAAATGAACCCTACTGTGAACCATCACTCTAAAAAACTTAAAAACAAGTCGTCCAAAAGCAAACTTCAAACACCAAAAATAAAAAGTTGTTTCCTTCAGCCCAAACATTTAACTTTTGTTAATGTATATGCTCAGCTTCTACTCTTAACTCATTAGGTCGTACTCATACCACATGAATTTACTAGTTTAGGTACTACCATGTAAATGCACAAACCAACCCAACCCAACTCAACCCAAATAAGACAAAGTTTACTGTCACATCTAACTGACATCTGACTGGGATCACTAAATTACTAGACTGGAGAACTGCCTGAAACGTCATTAAGCATTGGTGTGTCCACTCTTCATATGAGTCATAACTATGGCAAACCACTTGGGTACTAGAAAACAGTGGGCTTGACTATAAGTTACCCAGAAAAAGGACTAATCAGTTTACTCAAGATATGGGCTTCCACAATATCCAAGATTCATATTTAGCAATTATCTTGGAAATGCAAGGTTCACCTACAGTCAGGTTACTGACTAAAGTTTTCTTACCAAATCGTTTCCACCGTGCCAGCATTTTTGGATGGTATACCAATTTAGGAATTCACTAACTAGCGTACGCAAATAGCAACCAAATTGACGAGATTTTGCCTCACAAGCTGCAGAACAGAAACAAAAACAATGCAATGTACTTGCACGTGACCACTATAATAAATGGGACAAGGACAGCTGCAGGAGTGGGTAGCAACAGCATTGATATTCTTAAACAAAAACAACAGTATAGTGTAATATTATAGTACCTCCTTTACCTTAAAAAGAAAATGAATTGATAGCTCAAAATCAACAGAAAACAAGGAGAAGAAATTTGTTGTGCCTTAACCAAAAGCATATCTTACTTATCAGCTACTAACTGCATATTATAGTCTTAACTAGCACTCTTATTTGACACCTTCACATAATACAGCCTCTACTGGCACAAGCTGAGCAGTTCTTGCAGCTAGTTTGATGTATGGTCACATGATTTTTTCCAAGTAGAACTGTATCTGCAGATAATGAGCTACGAACAAGAGTAACATCTAAAAGGTTATCTTATTCATCTCGGGGACCATATTCACAAGGAAGGCCTTCTGTACCACTTGACTCAACCAGTTTAGTCCTTAAACAAACTGAACTTGAAATCACAATGTAGCTCTTAGACTAATCCAATCGGCAAAGCTCGACTAGACTCATTCAGTCACGAACATGGCCTCCAATCTTTTTCCTCTGCAAGCATAAAAAATGTCACTTACTCTCTAACCAAAGGTTTCCAATTCCCAACCCTTAAGGACCCATTTTTTTCCTACACAACTAAAGCACTTAAATTCTGGAATCAAGTATTTTGGTTTTAAAAACAAAAGCAAGTTGTGATAGTTTCTGGAAACCAAAACATTGATTTCCTGAGACAATTGAAAAAAGCCAAGGATGTTTTCTCAAGAAAATAAATTGTGGCACTATTGCTTGTGAACAGAGGCAGATTAAGGATTCGAAGGTTGCGGTATCACTATTTTATGTATGCAATACGTAGCGTTAGTAACAAAGACAGAGTAGAGAGGTGGGTCGAGTCGATTAATTTTGGATTAACTCTATTAGGTCTTCTATTCGTACATAGACAAATAAGTTTTGTTTGGTTTAGCTTTTATTCACACCTGATTTAAATATTTCAATTCTAGTGTAGAAGAAAATTGCAAAAACCAAACTCATGAAAGAGTGCATCCAATTAGATAATTTGCTAAAAATATAGCTTAATTTCTATATATTCTTTGTTTTGGCTTAGATTATTTTACCTTCAAAATATTCTTGACTAACTTCATCAAAAAAATATTCTTGACTAAGCTCTTCCATCTTAATTATCAAGTTTTATGACAATTATTAGCAAAACAAAGAGCTTCATATTTTCAATCTATGAGAATCAACCCAACACGTCTAGTAAACAAACTGTTTTGATCTTTCAAAAGTTAAAAAAAATATTGTTCAAATTATGTATCATGTCGCGTCATCAAAAAGAGAACTCAAATTATATTCCAAGATATATCAATGTCGTGTCATCAAAAGGAAAAAAATTATGTGTTAAGTAAAATAATTCATATTTACTTGTCAAAAGAAGCCTCTTATGAAGTAACTTTAACTGTAGAAACAAAATATGGTTGGTATAAATAAATTGAAAAAGAAAATATGATGAAGTAGGAGAAAAATTGGAGAAGCTTTTTAAGCAGCAATAATGGAGAATTAAAAGAACAAGAAGAGGAAAGTGAGGTGAGGGACTAGGAGTAGGTGATAAAATCAGTTAATTACTTGAATGCCTGCACTGGGAATCGAATTCAGAACATAAAGAAATGAAGAGCCTCAAGTCCTTAACAGACTACATGAATCAGTGGCACCCGGAGCTGCTTATAATATTACAGGTTCCATTTACTATATTTATATAAGTTTTTTCACAAATATTCACAAACATATAAGAATACCTACAAGAAAAAGGTGGCAGAAGGGGAGCTCTTGAAGTATTTGGAACTTGCTTCTCTATTTAATCAACATGGTAATCTCAGATTGAACATGTAGAACTCGTGTAAATTTTGGACTGGAGCTTAGACAAACTCAAGGACAAGTTCATAGATGAGCTCGATATTAACTGGCCTCATGCATGCACTAGAACTGAATCGGCTTCGTAGAAATTTATTTACCCAAGCTTGAATTCAACTCCTGCCTCGCGTAACAAATACCCAAACTGAGTTTGTACCTCTAGAGCTCAGCTCATCTTGGCTCTATATTCAGCCCTAAATGTCTTACGATTTTACTTGACCAGAAGATGCAATAATTATAAGTTGCATCTATGAAATGAAATCATGGACTGCATGTAGTAATGATACAAAACAATAAAGAGAAAAATGAGGAGGAGATAAAAGTAACGATCACCCTCGTTAAATAAAATGACTAATCCATATATATTACTGCTTCTATGCTTTTGCATGCCATAAAGGTGCATATGTTAATTACAGGACTTATTCACGCATGCTACAAATATCCATGCGAGATATATTTTAACCAAAATGTATGCAATAATCAGACATATTTTACCATAATATACTCAGAATGTCAAGTCATGGATTTCTAGAAATGTCTTGTTTGCATACATTTACCAATGTATTTGCTACATGATTATTAGATTAAAAAATCATCTGGTTCTTCTTTTATCTAAAAGTACACTTCAAATGGTGTTCTGTGGTGTATACTTCCTAACAATAATTGAGTATATTAAAATACTGAAATATCAGTGACTAAGAGCTGTATACATCAGTTAACCCCCTTTCAAACCCAATTTGAAGGACATCTATCACCCATATCATGAGTGATACTACTCTAGTTATCTAGATGGGAAGTCAAGTTCTGTCTCATCCACACTAACCAAGCAAAAGTCATCCCCAAATGAGAGTAAGTTGCAACATTCTTCAAATCATTAATCTCCTCTTCCTCTCCCACCCGATTGTCGGGACTAACTATTCAAATCTTCTCTTTGTCTTTCTTATCCAGGAAGTTAGACTTCCAAAATGGCTGAACTAGGTCGACAACAAACTAGAAAAGTCTTAAAACAAAAGGGACTTAGCTTGTTACCTTTCCAAAAAAAAAAAGAGAGGGAGGATTTGATAAAATCCAACCAGAAGGATTTATTGGATTGGTTATTCGCTGACCTATTTCAAGAAGAGCCTTAAATATTAAGTACTATATTACGTGCGAGTGAGGTCTTTCCCCACAAATACTGGGATTTCAGACTTGAATTCTTTCTGGGCATCACCCGCCTTCAAGAATGTCCGTATATTTTTAAAAACAATTTAGAATTATAACATGATTCACCTACCCTGTACAGAGGATATTGACCGCCTTTCGGCTTTCTGTCGTCTTTGAGTGTAGTGTTGGCCCAGCAATGTTATAACTCAAGGCATTGGTTATGGGATGCTAAGAAATGTTTCAGAATTGAATGTGTGTATCATCATTTTACAAACAACACATAATAGAAGGGAGTAAAGATACTTTACTTCAAAGCTTGTACTAGACATTATACCAATTAAGATCAGCAAGTGTACCTTTTAAATCGAAACTGAACTGTGATCAACTTCTACCATCCACATCAAACCCAGCCCCCGTCCAACCAGGTGGTGCTGCACCTCTACTTTTAGGTATCATGCCAATTCCCTTCCCTCTTCCTTGGGCATTAATTTTCTTCTTCCCTCTTGCTTCACGTTGTTGGTTTTGTCCATTTTCTGCTGCAGCATTTCCAGTGTTTCCTTCTTTCAATGTAGTTTCAGATGATCCATTTAATGATTCTTGTGAACCTTGAACTGAGGGAACATCTCGATTCATACTGCTCGGTGCAGGTTCCACGGAATTCAGATCCTAAGAACATTTTGGGCCATCAGCTTTGGTTAGGAAGCATTATTAAGCTGAATAACACGAGAAGCATCATATCATCTCAGGGCCATTTTTAGTCTTGTAGCTCCTGTTAGAATATGAATAGGTTTATACAATCCTATTAGAATAGGAATAGGTTTATACAATCCTATAAGAATAGGAATAGGTTTATACAATCCTATTAGAATAGGAATAGGAATAGGAATAGAAATAGAAATAGGAATACTAAATAGTATCCTACTTGGTAAAGGATTGTATTCTAGGTTCTCAATGTAATAATGTAGACATAACAACAATTCAATAATATTCTTTACCTATATTTCTCACACAAAAACAAGATTATGGAAGGAGCAAAAAGAAGCACAAGGAACTCTGGTAGTCTTATCTTGAACGATAAAGGTTTCAATCAAACATTTGGGATTGTTTCAGCTTCTAGTTTTGGCTACAGCGTGGTAGTATGTTATCTGGCCTACATTGTGCTCATTCTCCCTCAACATTGTCATCCCTCTTGCAAGGGAGTGTTCAAGTGAAGGTTATTCACACTTCACATGCTTTAAGTATCAAAACGTAGGCTCACATCTTACAAACACAGGGATATTAGAGCTTTTTGATAAAATGGCTTAAAGCATTGACCAAATTGGGGCATTTAGGGGACTGTTTTTCTAGGCACAAGCTCATCCAATCTCATAGTCCATCCAATTTGGACAGCTTGGGAACTCTGTCCTTCAAGCCCAAATAAGTTGGACTTGGTTCAATCTTCAATGCTGCCAAATAGCTTTCTTCAGGTTTAAAAATAAATACTGCTCTCACAGAGTAACCACCTATGACAAGGTTCATCAAGAAACAAAGAAGTAGCAGAAGCTTTGACAAAAACCAAGAAGAATCAAATCATAATTCTCTACATTCAGTTGAAAAATACATCAGTTTTTATAAGCAATGAGAAAATCAAGTAAAAGAATTTGGCACCAGTCCAAAATTTACACGAGTTCTACATGTTCAATCTGAGATTACCATATTGATTAAATAGAGAAGCAAGTTCCAAAAGCTTCAAGAACTCCCCTCTACCACCTTTTTCTTGTAGGCATTCCTCATTGAATCAGCACGTTGGCTGCCACATATGCTAATTCTTGTTGCTTGTTACTGGACTCTAAATTAGTCGAAGACTTTGAGTTACTAAGAGGATCATAGAGGGCCAAGAACATCATCAGCTCCTCAATTCACACACATCCAAAAGGAGATAAAATACAACAGCGTAAAAGGTGACATCATACTGCTAACATATCTAGTAGCCATCTAGAAAATAAGTAGAAGACATACAGAGCTAGTGAACTCCTCATAAAGATTCCCAAAAAGTATTTCTTACCAAGGCAGAGGATGTGGATGCTTTGCTCGGATTTAAAGCTTCCAGCTTCCTTTTCAGTTCCTCCAATCTAGCTAGCTGACTGTTACTACTTTCACGAACCTATAAAAGATAATGACGCTTGAAAAGATTCACACAATCTAACACTGTAAATGAAAACAAGAAATATACAAAAGCAAAATACCAGATTATTCAAGTCCTCACAAAGCTTTTGCTTGAAATCCTCCTCATCCTTGACAGCTTTTAATGCTGCTTCCCATGCCTAGAGATAAAGTCAGATAAGTAGAAGCAAATCACATACCAAATTTAGAAGTCCGTTACAATTTCCTTTAAGTAACAGATCTAATGCTCTTCTTCCATCTCTCCCTTTAGTGTTTTTCCCTTTTTATGTGTAGTTATGTTTTTTCCTTCTTTTCTTTTTTTCTTTTTGATTGGTGAAATCACATTCAGGAGAAAGGCTGCTACTATGGAAGCAAAATCATTGCAAGAGATGAAAACAAGCAAATACTCGTTAGACTCACTGTAAGCTGAAATGTAGGAAACTGAGAGGAGGATAACACCTTCTCTAGGTCATCAATAAGACAGGAAAGTACAGGATATAAAGTAGCCTCAGAACAGACTTCACTCGACACTCATTATCCTATATCTGATCTTCTTGGGAATGAATAACTAGTTATTTATAGAGGATACTATCATCTATTGCTCACAGACAGATTTGCAGCCTGGTTTTTTCATCCACCCATGAAGTTCAAGGAAGGAACCAAGATTTGAGAAGGAACAAAAAGGAAACAACATAATATAGCGGTTGCCTCCTGACCTTGTTGGCAGACCGTAGCTTTCTATGAACGAATAGGCAAAACAAATTACGCCAAACCAACAAAAAGTGGCATTTTATCTGAATGTTATTCCAAAATAATTTGGTAGTTGGTTAGGTAGTCACTGGAGGCTCTACAAAGCGCGTTATCTTGAGGAGATAGGGAATGATGAGATAAAGGGAGGGATGTTGCGAGTGCTAAGTACGTGTTCACCCTCAAACTGGAAGTCGGGACAAAGCTGTAAAATACCCAGTCATCATCATGGCATTTAATTAGAATTTTAGATATGGAATTTTATTATTATAATATTTCAATGAGTTCTAAGATGAAATCAAATGGAGTACCATGGTCAATGAGGATTCGAATAGCCGACCCCAACTTGCTTGGGATCGGTCACCAAATAGACAGTGTCGGTGAGAGGTTCTTCCAAGATGTGCAACAAACATCACGAAAGACATCAGATGGATGGTATCACATTTTTTTCTTTAATGAGTAAATATTTTGCAAACACAAGCTCATTCCCATGAGGTTGGCATCAAGTACATGCAAATTGCAAAATAGTACATCAATACTATATATGGTGGAGGGCATGTGGGCTGTGGCATGTGCTATCAACAAATTTTATAGTAAGAATTTCACTAGCAAAAAATGCATCCAGAAGATGTAAAGGATTACAGAAGCAAGCTCCTATCAAAAACAGAAGGAGTTGATGGAATATCAAAAGTTCAACTACGTCATCTACAGCTTAGAGATCACACCAAAAGAAAAGAAGATCCATCTGGCCTTTAGAGAGAGAACAGGTATGATGACTCCAGAAAATGCATATCTACTATTGGTAAGATTATGCTGACCTCTTCAGAAGCAAAGATCTTGCATGAAGGTCAAACCATTCGTATGAGAGTCAAACCATTCAGTTTCATGGTCTCAATTGGAACATTAATTCCATTTGACAAAAAATGTACACATTTACAAACCAAATTTAAGTCACTAAGTAACAAGTTTTCATAATTAAGAATATGTAAAGAGATGCATTAGAAAATCGTAGTCAACAAAAGCTGTTTGCTTCCACGATTAGTTTATATTTCAAATCTCAGGTGCCTTGAAAATTTAACAAAAGATTTAAAAGCCATTATCAGAGACCGATGTTTCTTTCACCTTCTCATTTCTGCATTCACCGTTCAAAAACAGCTTGTTGAACAACTAAAAATCTTCCACTGTTGCATTGTTTACATCTAAGGCAATATATAGAAGTGACTAATAAACTTCAACAGACCTTCTCCTTTAGCACTCAAGCCACCAAGCAGATATTTCAAATTATGTACTATGTTTTAAAGCCCAACATCCTGCCTGATTGGTGAAATCTTTATATTAAAGAAATTATTTTTTTTTTGAAGAAATCAGCCCAGTTCTTAGTCAAAGGCATTCTGCGCCTCTAATTGGAAATATATTAAGAAACTTTAGTTAGTATAGTATTTTAGCCTATTTTAGAAGTTGCCGTTTCATTAAGCATTGTCAGAATGTGGAAGGAAGCACAACAATTAGAAGTGTGAGGTTTAGCAGGTTTATTGAGGAAAAGAGAGAAACTGGAGATAATTAGCAAGTGAAAGCACTATCTTGCTACTTCCCTGACTTTTAGGAAAAGGAATAGAAGAATCCAGCACTAATAAAGCTTTTAGAAACCAAAAGTCACTTTTGATTAAAATGCAAGCTTGAAAAGGGAAGGACTAAAATACAAGTAATTTAAACATGCCAAGGCACCATTTTTTTGCTTCTTCCCAGACTTCTCATGGGAAAGAACATGAAATCTCCACATAACTAATGCTTTTCAAAATCAAAAAGCACTTTTGATACAAATCCAACTTCACACGTTTGGAAAAGTGTCAAATATCAGCTCATCTTTAAATGACTTCTTCTCAAATGGAGTTTCGGGAAGAGTAGTAATTTGTGTTTGGCTAAAGCTTTTAAGAAACACTTTTTTATTATTAGAGAAACAGGTTGGTGTTTTGTTAATATATCTTAAAAGTTCTTTTGAGTGTTAAATATGAAAAACAGAAAACAGAGGTAAGGATTCAATCAGTATTACTTTTAAATAGATAAATGATTGTAAAACCAAAAAGAATAGAAAGGGGAGACAAACCTTTTGTGCTTGTTCTTCCTTCTGCTTAGCAATACGGATTTTTTCTGTTGACATTTCTATTTTCTTTCTCATGTGTTCAAGTGCTGAAGGTTACAGGAAAGCTCATAAATCAGCTGTGCAATTATAAGATACTTACGCATAAATAAGTAGCATAGACAAGGCACAGACCTGCTCTCTTAGGCCCAGCTGTAAGTTTCATCTCCATTGACAGGTTTGCCAGTTCCTTCTCAACATCACGAATCTTGGAGTAATTTTCATCTATATATCTGACAGGATATACCAGAGGAGAAAAATCATTATGCATAGAAAACCTAGGGTGCATATCTGATGTGAAAAGAACTTTAATGCTGGTGATAACATGATTACAAGCAAATATACACTACCATGACTTCCACAGTATCTCAGGTCCCTATTACATTCTGCTCTAAATCAATTACCACCGACAATGTATACACTGGATATATGGAACTAAGATCATGGACAAAAACATGCAAAACATTCAGAATCTGTAAAACAAGGATTTCCTGGGATGCAAGAGATTTCCTGAGATCATGGACTAAAAACATGCAAAACATTCAGAATCTGTAAAACAAGGATTTCCTGAGATCATGGACTAAAAACATGCAAAACATTCAGAATCTGTAAAACAAGGATTTCCTGGGATGCAAGAGACTTCCTGTGCACGGAAACAATAATTTCCAAGATCTCTTCATCCCATGATGTTCTTATTTGGGAGAATGAAGGAAAAGCTCTTTCATAGATTCCATTTTGTTGAAATTATATGCAATTGAATTTTAGTAATTCTTTTCTTAATGCTCCTTCATTAAAATTCTCTTTGAGAAAGAAGGTTTTTGGATCATGTTTGTGCATAAGTTTATTAGCCATAGATGAGCTTTACATACTAGCCTGGTCCAATATAATTTGTCAGTGTGTTTTCCTTTTCATGTTTACCACCATAATCACCTTCAGAATCTACATTTAACAGATGTTTTAGTCGTGAATTTATCCACTTATTCGCTTTCCCAATCAATGTAGGAAAACTGTCAAATCCATCAGAGTAAAATTCAAGTTCAGAATCTTTTACTATCCAGCTATGCGTTGGATTACAGAATGTTCCACTGAATTTCTTTCATAATCATTTGTGTTCCTCCAATTCAACCGTCTGATATTGGTTACTTCAGATTTGTAAACTAACAATCCTTGGTAAACTTTTGACATTGAAACAGCAGTAACTCATTCTGACGGAGATAACTGAGTAACATTGAAAGGCATTTACTAGTGAAATGGCACAAGGAACAAGCAATGCAATAGTATTGAAGTTGAACATGAGATCCATAAGAGTAGAAAGTAAGTAGTCAACTCACTTTCTTAATTGAAGCTGCTCTGCCTCAATTATCTGGAAACAACATTGCAACAATCAACAAGTGTATACTGTAACTTATAGTATATTGAAAGCACATATTATTAAAGTGTATAAATTAGAGACGGACCTTCTCGGTGTAAGCAATGACCGGTGATTCTCTAGCAATACCATCGGACCCAATCTCCGGTAGCAGCACAGGTTTGGCTGTCGCATTCCGATCTGAACTGGCGTCGGTAGCCATTGAAACAACACTCTGATTGCTTAAAAGAGGGGATATGGGCAGTTGAAGTTGTCGAGAGGTATTCACGTAGAGGGAATCCTAATTCCGAAAGAAAGTGTTTTGGAGTAAGCGTTTCGCTGAATTTGGGGACTAGTTAGTGGGTATTGCTGCTTCATATGGCAATTAGCAGCAAACGTCTGCACGTCGTTGGCACTGGGCAAATGTCTGTAGTTTGTAAATTGGTCATAAAACGGGATTTCTCAAATTTTATGACTTTTTGGCTGACCATTTTTATTTTTTTTAATCACAACGGAACCGCACCGCATTTTTGGGTGCCCAAAGGTAAACATCACTATAGCTCATAAACCACATAAGAGAGTTAACCCGCCCAAGACAAGCTCCACATAAGAGGGTGTTTAAACTTGCCTTTGGTGATATTCGGTGGGTAACAATTTTTTGCACAAATACTGTGTACTAATCTGATAAAGTTACAAAAAGAAAAAACCTCACAAATCATGGAAAAGATCAACAATTTGAGACTAGTATTATTCTGAGTTGTACATCAAACCACATAATATTTTTGTTCTGCTGATTCTAATTAAGACAGATGCCACCATTAGTTCTCACAACTCAATGAAGCTGCCCTCTCATGAAGTCAGCTTATAATACAGACACATTAAAGGAAACAAAACAAAATGGCTCTTGAAAAGAAAACAAATTAAACAAACAAAAGCTGGATAGTCGTTAAATGCATGTACACTTTTGTTTTTCTCTCTACACGCAGTAAATCTCAATTACCAATATTAACCTTCTCTATCTTGGCTTCTGATGGATCCGTAACAAGGATCAGATATGTACCAGAGACATAACAGCTTGTATTTTGACTAGCAAAAAAGGCTTTACAGCATTTCCCAGCATGACTGACAGAAGACGCGCTAAGCTATTTTTTCTTGCATCTCCTAAATGTCTCTTTGGCTGCAACTTTTTTCCAAAGAGAGGAACTAACCAGCAGATGCCAGAGACGAAAACAAAATAAATCGACCATTGTGAAAATAAATCTAGAATAATGCAGATACAGCATGAAGAGAACAAAGCTTGTTCTGCCTTCTCATGCAGTGACCTCGGCAAGAGTTCGTTGAACTGCATCTTGTGTAGGAAGGGATGGGATTCCACCTCTTCCTGTTACTGTCAGGGCAGCACAAACATTAGCAAAAAAGATAGCCTCCCTTAACCGCTTCTCATCCTGCCAAGAATATAAAAAAGGATTTCTAGAGTTAGGAACTAGATGTTCAATCACTGAAATGGACTAAAATGCAAGTGAAGCAATCAATCTATCTCCCGGTATTCCACGTCCTAGGACATACTCATGGAAATGCTGACATGATGAGATCTAAAAATGGAAATAAATAACGAGAAAAAGTGACCGGTATAAGGAAATGTTAGAATCTTTCACAATGTTCCCATTTACACGGGTGAAAGCAAGACAATCTTCAGAAAGACCAATTAAAACCTGTTAAAGCAAAAGCAATCTTTACTTGCTGGGTGTACCATCAAAAACTATGAGCGGACAAATCACCCATCAATCAAATTACTATACAGCCGTGAAAGCAGTGATTTTGCCCCCTCAGCCAGAGGGCACAGTTCAAATTGCAACAGTCGGTATATGAAGCAAGCAAGCAGCTACTTGAAACTATCAAAATTCTGGGGTTCTCCCTATTTAGGAACTTGTAAATAGACTTTAGAATTAGGGGAATAAAAGAAAAAAATAATGCGCAATTGGTTGAAGATTTCACAACGGGTCTCAGAAAGAACAGAATTATTTATATTTTACCTATCTTAACACTGCCAAATGGTAGACCAGGGTTAACATGGGAAGAAAGTATGACAAGAGAAAAAAAAATTGATTCTGCATGAATAATGTGAAAACTACTATTGCCTTTTTTGCTCATATCAAAATTCATGCACCTGATAAAGACTAGAATCAGAAGCTAGACACTTGAGAACTCCACCGGTAAATGCATCACCAGCACCAGTTGTATCAACAGCTTTTACCTTAATCGAATTTACTCTTCCCTTGAATTTCTGCATCAATTGAGTCAGAACCCATTGGCAAATTAAAGCTACTAAGTCAACAAAATCTCAGTAGTTCATGCATTTAACTTCAAAAGTAGTACTCTAACATATAAGTACAAAAATGTACTGTATACATAACATAAAATTCTATTTGGTCAAAATTTAATGCCTGGGAGGCTGAGACATTTTCATCTTCAGAGTAAATAAAGATGTTAGTCATATGTAGTAAAATTTTCAGCTTTAAGCATTATAAGTTCATTTTCATACGAAATTAAAGAAAATATGTGGATAAAATAGGATAAGAATACCTTGGTGTAATATCTGCAACCAGCTGAACCTTCAGTTACAAGCAAAAGCTTCAGATTAGGATGGAAAAGCCTCTTCAACACCACCTCGTCATCATTTGGATCATCGGCTCCAGTCAAGAATGAAATTTCATCCTCACTTATCTGCATGTAGAAATACAGATTTTATTGTCAAGGAGAACTTAGCAGGTGAAGCACTTATTATTTGTGAAAAAATAATACCTTAATAATATCTGCTAGGTTCCATACACTCATTATTCCACTTCGAGCAGCATCTTCTGAAGGCCATAAAGGCAATCTCAGGTTCGGATCATACGACAGTATGCTACCTGATCTTTTGGCAATGTCCATTGCAGCAAGGTGTGTTGACCTACAAGGTTCGTCGATCAAACTTATCGAACCATAATGGAAGATGGTGGCCTGGACATGATTAATATGCCTTTAGTAAAATTTTGCTTTGAAGCTAAATGGAAAACACTTCTATGCATTGAAGTAATAAGGAGGAAGCTACACCTTTTTAATAAGATCTACATCGAGTTCTGACTCCCGAAGAAGCATATCAGCACTAGGATTACGGAAAAACACGAACTCCCGCTCACCTTCAGCTGTGAGTGTAATGAAGGCCAGTGCAGTCCTTGCATCATGGTCAAACCGCATGCCGGAATTGTCAACATTGTTTTGCTTCAAAATGTCAGCCAACATACGGCCGAACTCATCGTCACCAACCTAATTAAAGATGCACAAATCTTAAAGCTATCTATAGGCCACATTTAAAAGTCATCGTCAATTAAGGCTTAGCACAAAGGTTTCAAATAAGAATAATGCAATCAGTACAGAAGAAAGGAAAAAAAGGTTCAGTCCATAAGATGAACAAGCAAAAAAAGTAGTATATAACATGACTAAGCAGATTCAGTGCAGGGCCTTGTATTGATTGATGAATAACATAAACAGAAACTCAACACATATAGATAGTAATGCAAGCAGTGTCCCAACTTCTTCCCGTGAGAGCTAGTTGGATAGCAATATGTACGTAAAGCATGATGATACCAATATACTGCACAATCAGTTTCCCATATCTATATGACTGAGCAGACTGTACACTAGCCTAACCAATAGTATGAAAGATCATTTACACATTTATCCACTCACAGAAGGCAGCAGTAGGATTTAATCATTTTCTAAGAAAGAATGGTAAGAATTCTTAACATTCTCAAAAATAGAAAACAGTGATTTGAATTTGTTCTTTTATGAATATTTTGTTCTTTACATAACACGAAAGAAAAAAAGAACTTAGCATAGCGATTTGCATAAAATACTGACATGTAATCTGTTTTCAGTTTTCTATTTCAGAGTGAGCAAAACCTAAATTTTTACGAGTGATCACTGAAATTCAACAATTGAAAGACAATTACTGATTTGAACTATAATTAAGTATCCATAAGACACAACTACATGAAGAGGAAACAATGCTCTCATGCTATACATTACACAGTACAATTGCACTGCATGGTTCTTGTACTTATTTAATCACCAGGAAATCAAAGAATTCTCGCACTGTATACACTAAGCAAAAAAGCACACGGACAACTTCAACAATTCAAAGTAGGTACCCCTCTGTTATGAGAAATTTGTATTCCAATATCACTGGTGTGCTTATAGAACATTATAAAAGCTAGAGCAAACATTATCACCCTCCCCAACAAAAGAAAGAAAAGGAGCATCTTCGTCCAAACAAGATCCCATTACTGCATTTAATGAGTAGAACAGTATGAAAACAAATTATACCTTTCCAATAAAAGCAGATGAACCCCCTAACTTTGAGATGCACACAGCAACATTAGCAGGTGCACCACCGGGAGCTTTTTCGAAGGCAGGAGCTTCTGCAAGTGAAACTCCGGCAACAGTTGGGATGAAGTCAATGAGCATCTCTCCAAAACAAACAACTAAATGAGACTTCTTTGACACCGCACCATTTCTATTCAAAGAAAGGTCTTTTAAATTGCCTGCAAACATCCAAATTCTGCTGTCAACGGAGCACACAGCCAAATGATCAAGTTCTCTTGAAACAAATCAAATCAGGATAGCTTCTAAATTGAAAGCATCAAAAGTTTTATTTTTAAATAAAATACAGCCTCACCAGCTAACAAATATAATCACTAATTTCATTCAAGAAAACGAAGGCAGGTAGCAGCTTTCACTTTGGGCGTGCATTAACCAAACTGTAGCTAATAAATCCTTGTTTTCATAAACTATAACAAGTAGTTCAGAATTAGATCAACCAGAAAAAAAAACATTTTTCTTTCTTTTTAGCAGAAAGTGTCCAATCTTGTGAATATCTGAAGTCATTCCAAGATACACAATAAAACTTAAAAACAGAACACAACCGCAAAAGAAAATCTACTACTCAATATGACCCATTTGGCCAATTTTCATTGTCAACTACATGAAGTATGATGTACCTATCATCAATGATTGAACAACAAAGATCGAATATCTAAACAAGATTCAAGATAGTAACAAAGAAGCTACTAAAAACCCAAAATTTTGAAACAACAAAGAAAAGCCAAATCATGCATTCATCATTTGTAAATATATGTTGAAGAGATAGAAGATGCAGAACCTGAAATGGATTCGTCAGCCATATTGTGAGCAGTGTTAAAAATGGGGTCTTTGGAAATATCAACAAGAACTCAGAGAGAGAAAAAGAGAGGCGTTAATAGCGAAAGAAAGGGGAAATATAGGGGAATCTTGAAAGAGAGCCGACTGGGAAGAGGGGCTTTTGAAGTTGACAAGAAAGAAAGAAAAATCAACAAATTGCTAAATCCTCCTCTTTTTAGCCACCCTGTTTACTACTTTTGGTGTACCTTGCTGACACCGACACGGCATGATATGTACCTGAATTTTCTTATGCAATGAGGGTCAATATTATCAAAATTCTGCTTCTCAAAATCGCATTACTTTACTTCTATAAAGAGAGATTGGTTAGGAAGACATGAGGAGTGTTGATTTATTTTTTTGGTTTGCCCCTGAGTCATTGAAGTTTGACTAATTCGAAATTGTAGGCTCCATTTAAGAGAAAGAATTTTTTTATATCTAAACACAAATTTGAAATCTGTATTAAATAAGCAACAATTTCATCTACTATACTATATTTAAGATCTATAATTAAAAAAAGATCAGTCTCATCCATCGTATTACATCTTTTGCCTACTTTGCATAATGGATAGTTAACGCACATAAATTTTGTTAAATAGCATTTATTATTAATTTTTTTAGCAATGAATCATCACAAAGTTATTATCTTCAAACAATTTAGCAATGTATGTAACTAATTTAAGTTACTTTAATTTATTTGTTTTTTTTTTAAAATGAGGTAGGAAAAATAGAGAGGATTAAAAATTGAAAAATTAATTTTTTATCAATTAGGTAAATGCTCGTATAGCGAACATGATTCAAAATTTTCCGATCTTCGATCCAATAATAACAGACAATAACTTTCATTCTTTTTATTATCACTGGAAAAATATAGAGAGAAGTATTTAAAAATATCTCTAAACTTAGTGCAGATAATTAATTTATTTTCAAACTATTGATAGGTTTAAAAATTATTATCACTGTAAAATAACAAAAATAAAATAAAAATGGTCAAATTAAATATAGTAGATAACTATAAGCAAATGAGAGATAGTACTACACGAAAATAAACGGGGCGGTGGAGACGAGCGGCACAGCTACTTTTGTTTCATATTCTATTTATTTATTATTTTTTTTTAAAAAGACAATACATAAATTTATGTTAGCATTCACAGTGCAGGGTTGAATGCGCCAAATTAAATTAAACTATGCAGCAGTTACGTAGAGTTTTACGTTAGGAACCAAACACGTATAATACTATTAATTAAACGTAATAAATCAACTTAGCAATTTAAAATGTTATGCTACAATTCAAAAGTCATAAGTATTAGCTTTTCGGATATTTCACCCGGATATTAATTATTTGTCCTAATGCAGCCAAAAATGACCCAGAAATGTTTTCTCCAAAATATTTTTTTTGAAAATATAATTTTTGAAGATTTAATTACCTTAACATTACTAAAAAAAATTGTTCATAAAATTTCTTTTTGCCAGTATAAAACTGAAGGGGGTTCATCAGAAATAGCCCTTAATAAGGTCTGTGTTATTGTGTATAGTTCAGGGGTGATAATTGGGTAGATTGGATTAAATTTGGGCGGATTATAATGGGTTAAGATAATAATCAGGTCAAGATTCAAACCAATTCAAAATTTGCTTGGGTCAGAATGGTTTAGGTAATGGGTTATATAACGGGTCAAGACTCAACCCAACCTAATTTTTGCTAAGCCTAATTGTCCTATTTGTTCTTTTAAAGTATTTTAGTACCTAATAAAATTATATATATATATATATATATATATATATATATATATATATATACATAACATATCAAATTAATTAAAAATATTTTGATAAGATTTGTCATGAGCTAATTCGGGTTACATATCAACCCAATTTTCAATGGATTGAAATAAATTGAGATAATAAATGGATGGGTCAATAACCAACCCAAACTTAACTGGATTGAACGGATTAGACAAGATGAGTTTGATTTTGCCACCCTTAATATAGTCTACCTGACTCTATTTTGTGAAAATATACTATATATAACTTAGGGAAGTGAACTAGTCAGCTTCCATTATAAAATAACTACTAATATAACTTTAGATTCCCTGTTTTAATTAATTAACACTCGACAATTATTGATAGCTTCATATATTAATATTAACAGGTATATTTTTAAAATATATATTTCTCCATAGGCAAAAACGAAAAATTTTATGGTGGAAGAGGCACAAGTATGACTTGATCTGTGAGGTATTATTTTTGAATTAAAAAGTATATAGGTCCCACCTTTCCTCTTCAATATTGTTGTTTCTCTCTCCTATATGTCTTAAATTATGAATAAAAAATTATGTGGGTCCTATTCGTTTTATTTTATATTATTATTCTTTTTCCCATACATTTTACTCCACATTCGTTCACTTGTCCATTTCTTTTCTTTGCCCCTTTTTTTTTATAAAAAAATCTTTTTATTCTTCTTTCCTCTAATATTTCGGATCAATTTTAAGTTATGAATTTTATTTATTTAATTTTTTTATATCATTCGTATATTAATTTTTTTCATATTTGATAATTAACAAATATATTATTTTTAATTTTTTTTAAATTACATAAAAATATGAAAATAAAAAATGGTGGAGAAAATTACAAAATGAAGAATAAAACCTTCATCTACGAAATAAAAGTCTAGATAGTCAATTAACTAAACTATTAATATCCCTCATTTGGTACATGTATTTAAGCATGATTGATTAATTTTTCACTTATCAAATTGAATTATTTCATCAATTTTTATATTAATAAACCATACCAAATTAATGAACTTACGTTTTTTGATTTTCTTATTTTTTTTAATCTTGATTTGAAACATTTTACAATAAAATGAATTTTATTTTTATGAAATATAATGTAATATCATACTATTTTGTATCATTATTTATTTATTTAATATAACTCATTGTAAACCGTTATATAAAAAACTATCAACCATAATGCCACAAAAATGGGAAATATATTATATATACAAAATATTGTTTTCCTTTTTTATGCGTTAAAATGATAGTGTTTATATAATTATTTATAATAAATTGAAGTAGATATAATTGTATGAAATAGTGTGACATTTGCGTCATATTTCATAAAAAATAATTTAATTTCAGTGTAACATGTTTCAAATGGAAGTTAAAAAAACTGAGAAAATTGAAAAACTTGATTTTATTGATTCGTTGTGGTTTGACAGTGAAAAAAAAACTAACCAATCAAATGTATATATACATATCAAATAAAAGATTTTTTAGCTTAATTGATTAACTATCTAGACATTTATTTCATAGATGAAAATTCTAATTTTTATTTTGCAATTTCCCCCCATATTTTTTTCTTGTATTCTCAAATATTTTTTTTAAAAAAATAATCAACATGATATTTATCAGATGGAGAACATATATAAATATAAAATGATATAAGAAAATTGGACAAATAAAATTAACCATTGAAAAAATTGATTAAAAAATTAGACAAAGAATTAGAAAAATAAAAAATAAAAAATAAAAAGGTGAAAAGAAAGAAATGACAAAAAGGAGGGGTGAGAAGTAAAGGTAAGAGAGAGAAATAACAATATAGAATGAGAAGGATAGAACTTAGAAGTGAACCCATATATTTTTTTAATTCAAAAATAATGCCTCACATACCAAGTGCCTCTCCCACCATAAAACTTATCGGAAAAAACCCTTCAAATGATCAATGGAATATGCTTGCAAGTTGCAACTATGAAATGATACGTACAATCAAACATCATCATCATTCTTAATAAGTGGTGGTTTCGTCGGACAATCAGGGTAGTTTCGTCATTTTGCTACTCTGACCTATTAACAAGCTCCAACGGCTTGCCATTTGGGTTTGACGCGTGTGCTTCCCTTCTCGCCACTGCTATTGCAAATGAAAAGCTTTCTTCCCACTAACAATTACCAAAGGAGGAAAAATGGCGCTCCATTTTTCCCTTTTCGATTTGTTTTTTCTTCTTTGTTTTTTCTTTTCTGAATTTGATCATACTCATAGTTCCGTTTAATATTTTACTACATTTTCTGTATGCATGTATTACTTTTTTTGATTCAGTAGCAATAATTTTTGGGGAAGATTGATGAACCCAAGGTGTTCGATGATATGCCTGAAACAACTAAATAATTCGCGAGTAAAGACTAAAATACACCATCAAAGTTGTCCCGTATTTTCATAAAGACACCTTAACTTTCAAAGTGTCCTATCACCCCACTGAACTATTTAATATCTTTGTAAATGGGCCATTTTGACCCNCGATTTGTTTTTTCTTTTCTGAATTTGATCATACTCATAGTTCCGTTTAATATTTTACTACATTTTCTGTATGCATGTATTATTTTTTTTATTCAGTTGCAATAATTTTGGGGGAAGATTGATGAACCCAAGGTGTTCGATGATATGCCTGAAATAACTAAATAATTCCGTAAGATTCTTTGCAATATATACTGAACAAACGAAATATTGATGTGTCTTGTCGCTAATTCCTCTGAATTATTTTCCCTGCTCTTGCTTTTGGGGACTCCAGATGTAGGTTTTTATTTGAAAATTAACCTTTTTAGTTTCAAGATCATTGAAATTTGAAGAGTGACTTTTGGTTTTATTGTTCTTTCATATTGTTTCGAGCCCTATTTTGATACTCTTACCAAGTTTCCAATAGATTTTAATTAAATGGACATTCTAATGCAAATTAGATGCTCTCTAAAGTACTTTTAAAGTGTTATAGTATGCTTACTTAGCATATGCAAGGAAGTCCAACAATGACTAATAAATTCTATCATAGTGCAGAATGTTGTATTAGGAGGTCATAGTATGAAATTCTTGAAGATGTTTTTCAAGAAAGACCAATATGAATTATTTTTTTTGATGTCAAGGGAAACCTGCAGCCGCTACCCTTTGGGTGCGCACAGGGTAACCCTCGCTCCTATGCAATAGCTCGCAAACCACATAGGAGAGGTAATCCGATACTAGGCAAACCCGGTGCGACGAGCTCGACCCAGAAGGCAAACCCCTTGCTTTCTTTCATTGGCAAGGGGTTTCGAACTTGAGATCTCCAACATGAAAGTCTCAAACCCAAACCATTGCCCGAAGGGTAAGACCAATATGAATTATGATGATGAATTGTAGACAGGTATATGCTTATTTTATATAATAGTAATCTGATTTCTCAAGTCAGTGATTGTGCTGCAACCTGTATGTGTATTCCTTCCGTCTTGAGATAAAAATTGCAGGCTAATTTATGGAGACAAAACATTCGGTCATTCGGGTGACTATCACACCAGTCGAGGCTTTTAAAGATTAATTCCAGTTTGCTTATTTCTAATGTCTTACAGGTAGCTCCTCGCCTTCGACAGAAATTAGTAATCTTTTAACAGATATGAGTTCCTTCATTGCATAATTTGAGACACAGTACTCTACAACTAAGTTCTGCACTTCTTCAACGTTAGTCGGGTGTCATAAATCCCTGAAAACGAAATAAAACTAAAGAAGCATGAGGCAATGTCTAATATATTGCATTTCAACCTTATTAGTAAGTCAAAGGTTGCCAAAATTGTCGTTGTTCGTTTTACATGATATATCTTGAGTTTTCATATTGCAACTGTATTTTGAGTTAATATCTCAAAAGGTCACTCAACTTTCAGAATTTATCTATTAAAGTTATTGAACTTTCTTTTGTATCATTAAAATCACTAAACTTAGACATTTGTATCAATAAAATCACTCAATCAAATTTATCACTAAAAAAAGTATTGGCATAGCAAAATATATTAGTATTTTTATATCATGTAAATATGAATCCCACAAATAAATAAAATTAAAGAAATCTCATTAAGAACTTTTCACTTCCTCTCACAATTTTTTTTTTAAAGAAAAACAACTAAAATGTATGTCCAAAAACGGTTTCAAATTTCAAAACTTATTTATCGACAATTTTGAAAATTAATTTATTCAAGCTCAAACAAATCTAATGTTAGCAAACAGTGGAATTACGAAGGAAAAGTAGATCTTTACCTATTATATATGGCAAGAAACATCTAAATAAATTACACGTCGAAGAACTTAATTAGTAATAATACTTACCTGTTCTATTTTGACATTTGTTTATTGTTTTTTTTCCTGTTTTGGATTTAATTTGTTGTTTTGCTGAAGTACTTGTACTCATTTTTTTTTATTAAGGAGGCAAACTAAATACTATGGTATTACAGTAATACCAAAATATGTTTCACTAAGAATTTTTTTTTCATTTATTTATTAAATCAAGACATAAACTATACAACAATATCATAAAAAAAATATTTGTTTCCGTGATTAAGTCTGTCCGATTTTTTTTAATAAGTTTTCTTTAATTTTATCTATTTGTGGGTCCGTGTTTATCTGATATAAAAAAATACAAGTAATTTATTTTGCTATGTCAATATTTTATTTAATAATAAATTTGATTGATAGAAATATCTAAGTTTAGTGATTTTATTGATACAAAACAAAGTTCAATGGCTTTGCTAGATAAATTCTCAAAGTTGAATGACCTTTTGAGATATTAACTCCTGTATTTTGAACTCTATGAATGTAATTTGAAATTCTTGTTTTCTCATTCTTAATTGAAGCATCATATAAAAAGGTACCATGCTAAATTAAAAATGAAAATATATAAAATCGTCATATAAAGGCTTTAAAATGATAACTTTGTATGTGAAAAAGTCATGGTGAGACAATTGTGCAACTTTCTATTTGATTCCCAATAAGCTCTCTCCAAATTGTTTACTCCTACTTTTACTAATATCTTCCTAGAACATTCAATTATCATAGTGACCTTCTTAGGGGTAGCATGGAAGAACCTTAAATGTAGTTCAGATTGACAGAAATATAAGTTGTCCCTAAAATACTGGTTCCTATCTAATATGATTGATCTGTGGTTGTTGTTTCCTTTCTTAACAAAACTGGGAATAGTGTGAAAGTATAAAATGAGGGAGGAAGAGATTAAAATTCAGGTAGAAGGTAGCAACTGATATTTACTAAGATTTCCTTGGTTGTTGTTTCTCAACAAAATTGTGTTTTTCCTTATTTTGATTTTCCTTGCAAATGAGGTAAGTTCATATGAACTATATCCATGGACTTTAAGTAAAAGAAACTGTTGAATTAGCAGAAAATGCTACAACAAATGTGAAGTTGGAACCATGTAAATTATAGATGAATTCCACCAAAGTGAAAAATATGATGTTGGAATGGTAGATTCAAATTAGTTGGATATTTATGTTGCTTTTTTGGTAATTGAGTCTTTATGATTTGCTAATTTATTTTCCCCTTTTTAGCTTATATGTAAGAACCATATCATTTCATTGTTCATTGATAAATTGATTTTGATTCTTCGTTAATCAATAATGTGGAACTACTGACATCACATGTTTAAACAATAACAAGCTAACAGGGGCAAGATGAGAGAGCTACTTACTTAAATTTCGAATTTGAAAATATATGAGTTTCACATTTTAGGCATTATCAAAATTTGGCTAGACAAAGAAGGTGATGCAATTAGAGATTCCAACATTGATTTCCCAGGCTAAGTTCATAATATCCACGTTCTTTTAAAGTATTGAAAAACACCAACTTATGTTTTACTTATCTATCAAAAAGTAGTTACAAGTACTTATCTATCAAACAGAGGAAGTGGTTAGATCCCAATATCTACAGTTGATTTATCACGTCCCACTTCCAGGTTACTTTCCTTTAATTTAGTTAATTTCTCAAAGTTGCAGAAATAATGATCTAATACAAGATGTTACAATAGAATTGCTCACAGGGACTCTTCACAAGGCTTAGTGAAACTTACACAGCTGAAGCTTGATACAAGATGTTACAATCGAATTGTTCACAGGGACTCTTCACAAAGCTTAGTGAAACTTACACTGCTGCAGCTTGATACAAGATGTTACAATCGAATTGCTCACAGGGACTCTTCACAAAGCTTAGTGAAATTTACACTGTTGCAGCTGTGCCATGACCAGCTACTCTCCTGTGAAGGCACATCATTTTGTGTGTCTTATATTTGTTTTTGAATTACCAAATATTTAGTCAAAAACTACCAAACTATATTTATTTGTGAATTACCAAACTTAAACCACAGGTACTCTTCCTAAGTTTATCTTCATTTCTCAGTTCGATTGCAGCCAAAGTCACGGAATGATACATTTTACTCAAAAGTCATTGCAAACACATGTTGCAGTGTTCCTCCTTGCATTAAGAAACATATCTTTCATTGTTTTTTTTCATCTTATAAAGCAGGGCAGAGCAACTTTTACTTTGTCATTGTTTGATAAATGTTAAGACTCCAACAATCAGAGGCGTATCTAGAGGGGGTGCCGTGGGTTCACGTGAACCCATGCTCCCCTCTCTAGATCGTTATATTTTTAAAAAANCATTTTACTCAAAAGTCATTGCAAACACATGTTGCAGTGTTCCTCCTTGCATTAAAAAACATGTTTTTCATTGTTTTTTTTCATCTTATAAAGCAGGGCAGAACAACTTTTTACTTTGTCATTGTTTGATAAATGTTAGACTCCAACAATTATGTAATTTCATAAATTTGTATAATTGAACAAATGAAAAATTATTTATTTTAGATAAAAAATTTGGTTTCTCGCTTCTCTTGAACTTTGGCCTGTGCGGAGCACGGGCAACCCCATCTAGTGTATATATATGTGCAGACAAATTTATGTTTTCTTTTTCCGGCTAAGAATAAAAAATGATTAGTTCTTAATGCTAAATTCTACAGCTGTGTGCAAATGGTTTTGCTTCATTCTTTAAAATTTGCTAATGATGTTTGACATGTTTTATTTTAATTAGTAAGCATCTTTTTGTACGGAATCATGCATTATGCATATCTCAAGTCCAGAAACATGCAACTTTTATTTGTTTCTAAATATATATAAATAAACTAGTGCTCTCAAATTCACCATACGTTCAATCAATATAACTATTTATATGTTTAGTTCTGTGATTACTATAAATAGAGACATAAGAACTCATATTTGATGTTGAAAACTTGAAAAATACTTGGAAGAAAGAAAAAAAACTCTTATATTATGTCTTTTGTATTTCTAATGCTTTTATTTTTAAAGCTTTTTATCTTTTATTCCTCTAATTTAACAACACGTTATATTATCAACATGAATTTCTAATCATATTTCAATCAGTACCACAAATGTCATTCATACAAAATTGCGTTCACTGTATTTAGCTTGCAAAAAAATTCATAACATATATTAGTACTATTGATTGAATATTCTCTGCTCCACGAAATTTCTTAAATGAGGGAGTTATTTTACTGCAGGTAAAAATAAAAGAGTTATTTGGTAAGATTGAAAATATGGCTAGTCATATCTTTATTCATTTTCTTCTAAATGATCTTGAGGAATATTATAATATTCTAAAGAAACTGCTTGACTCTATCATAATCCTGTGATGCAAAAAGTTTTGATTTGTGTGATTGGTGACGAATTGATGATATGTGTCTCTAATTTCAATTTTATTCATACAAAAAAAGAATGGAAAATGTGAATAATAATAGAGTATTGTTTTGATTGCGCTAATTTTTAGGATAAATTATATATTTTTTATATAATTGTTTATATTATCGTGGGCTGAAGTTTGCAGAACTGAGCACTTTAGTCTATTATGCGAATGATTCATGAGGGTAAGGCAATGCAGTTAAGTCCCATCTCATCAAGAGGGTAAGATATCGAGTTTTAAAGAGTTTTCATTGATTAACTCTAATGATTGTGAGATTGTTCAACATAAGAAATGATCAACTAATTAAATCTCGTGAAAATGGTTAGAAAGCACCACGTCTTAGTCAGTATGGCGGAGCCACCTTACTATTAGGGGGTTCATCCGAACCCCCTTCGATAGAAAATTATATAATTTATATATGGTTAAAATAACTTTTTAGGTACATATAGTAGATGTCGAATCCCCTTCGGCTACTTTGTGTGTCTATTTTTCAGATTTTGAACCCCCTTATTGAAAATCCTGGCTCCACCACTAGTCTTAGTGCAATTGATGCACTTATATATCATGCTATTACTATTGATGAGATAATATTTTTTTTAGTGTGCATGCAAGATATAGTTTCACTTTGGAGATATTGATCGAGTGAAATCAAATATTGATATGAATTTATAAATTCTAACCAATGTTATTAAGGTTTTATTGATTACACAGATGCATGATATTTTAAGTCGATCTTTTCACCTACAAATCGAGTAGCACATTGAATTAGTTCCAAAAAATAGAAATGAGCAATTAAAATTCGGGAGTATTTAACGTATTTGTTCTCAATCAGAACNTTATTCAACATAAGGAATGATCAACTAATTAAATCTCGTGAAAATGGTTAGAAAGCACCACATCTTAGTCAGTATGGCGGAGCCACCTTACTATTAGAGGGTTTCGATAGAAAATTATATAATTTATATATGGTTAAAATAATTTTTTAGGTATATATAATAGATGTCGAACCCCCTTCGGCTACTTTGTGTGTCTATTTTTCAGATTTTAAACCCTCTTATTGAAAATCCTGGCTCCACCACTGATCCTTAGTGCAATTGGTGCACTTATATATCATGCTATTACTATTCATGAGATAATATTTTATTTAGTGTGCATGCAAGATATAGTTTCACTTTGGAGATATTGATAGAGTGAAATCAAATATTGATATGAATTTATAAATTCTAACCAATGTTATTAAGGTTTTATTGATTACACAGATGCATGATATTTTAAGTCGATCTTTTCACCTACAAATCGAGTAGCACATTGAATTAGTTCCAAAAAATAGAAATGAGCAATTAAAATTCGAGAGTATTTAACGTATTTGTTCTCAATCAGAACAAAGTATAATCATGAATTAACAAAGCTTGACTAAAACACGTATAAATGCATAAAATCACGATCCCACACTTTAACCTTTATTCGCCCTAAAACAACCGATTAAACACTTAAAACATGTCACACTCTTAACTACGCCCATCAAACATGTCTACTCCTACCTAGATCACCAATACACTCTAAATATCAAAGCAATTCTAAATTACAAAGTACATTTAAAAATATACAATTATATTAAGACGGCTAATCTTTATTGCCAACTCACCAACATAATATATAGGGCAAAAACAATCACATCACTAGGCAAAGAAATCAAGCAGTTCACCAAGTTTTCATCACTTAGATGCCTTCACTTTTCAAGAGAATTGTCTCTTCATTTATTCATAACTTCCGTCTTCCGACACATATAAGAAAATAATTTTATTTTTTATTTATAATTAAATTTTCACAGATATTTTTATTTTAAAAATACTTATAAAGTTGACTACGCTTTGTAAACAACTAAAATGTGTTAAATATATAGTATATTCACAAATATGCCCTTGATTTAACATCATTTGATTGTTCATGAAAATTAAGATGTCATTTATTTTATTACTAATGGTGATAGAAAAAAATATTGCATAAACAGTTTGGTCACTAGTGCTACTATTTGATTGATAAAATGATTCAACTATTGTAGTTTAAATAAATAATCATATTTATCATTATTGGAATTTGGAATGTTGCGTTGTGAATATATGGACCGTTCACTGACTGTCCTATAATTTGTACATCATTGGTGGATTATGTCAACGTTTTGGAACGTTCCATCGAGAAATATGGATCGTTAATTAGACATAGTTTTTTTGAACCCCAATAAATTTGTAATTGCTATTTTTTCGGATGGGAACCGAATAAGTCTTCTCATGTAATATTACATGAAAAAAAATATAAATTGTAATAGGTACAGTTATTGTCCATTTATATAGGAAAAAAGATTTGCAATGTCTGCTCAATTGATTTATAAAATACCAATAATGAACTTATTTAATTTGGACAGTATTTAGTAAGCGTTTAAGTATAAAATAAATTTTTGATACAACCAACATTTGATTTTTTATTTCTAAAAATAAGTAAGTATTTAAAAATTGAGATTGTATCTGAACATGTATTTAACTTGAAAAAAGTAAAAAAATTATGCATAGAAAAATAATTTCACTCAGAATAATTTTACACAAGGTGACACATTATATAAAATAGTTTTTCTATGTATAATATTGTATATATTCTATATATATTAGACAACGTGATGTAAATATTTTTAAAAATTACTCCTATTTTTTTAAAAAATCCTCATTTATTTGATTATTTGACATACTCCCTCAGATTAGTATGAATTTTACACATATGTTAAGAAATAATGATTGATATAAGTTTTTTTAATCATAAAATTCATATTAGTATTAGATTTTGAAAATTCAAAATTAATATTTAATGTTAAACATAGAAAAAATAATTTTCTTTTCTTACAAATCTGAATTAATCAGGCTTCTATGGTTATCGAAAAAACCGGATGGGAAAAAAGAAAACTTCTATGAAGGAAAAGGAATTATTTACTTGAAATATTATTTTAGTTCATTATTGAACAATTATTTGCAAATTTTAATTATTTCGAGAAAAAAGAGGAAGTTCACGTGAAGCGGGTAGCATAAAGCATGAGTAATTGTGCCGATAAGCAATCTATAAAGCATGTGGCGGCTATGCAATTCCGCTGAATCTCATTAGATTTTCAAAAATATCCCACATTTTTCTCTTTCACTCCAACCTATACTGAATACTCTATTTTTGATTTTTGAACTGAATTCACTATACAATAGTTCTTCCTTCTTCTTCGAATTTCTTCTTCTGCTGTTTTCAGTAATGGCTATGGAGAGTGCATTGACATCCACACGAGTTTCAATTCCATCGTTGTGTTCTGGGATCAGTTCATCTCATCATCACCATAGATCCTTCTCATTTCTCAATTTCCCCAAATTGTCTTCATTCAAATACTCTTTTCGAACAATTTCACCTGTTCCTTTCGTTGTCAGTGCATCCTCTGTTTCTCCATCATCTCCTTCTACATCTGTTGCCCAATCTCAGGATCTCAAGGTATCTAATTGCTTCCAAATATCACTATATAACGTGTATATTTTTATGTGATTTAATGGAAAATTTGATTTACTTGAATGCCAGATTAAATCAATTCCTACCAAGCCTATTGAAGGTCAAAAGACTGGTACCAGTGGTCTACGCAAGAAGGTGCCTTTTCTTTTGGTTTTATTAAATTTTTACACTTTGTTTGGATGATTGTTACCCGTTGTATTGTATTGTTAGTTCAAATATGACGTTTATTTTGATTGTTATATAAATTTGTTGTTTAGTATCATTTAAATTCATTTTCATTGTTAGCTACAAAAAGTCCCATTTTGTGTAAGGACCGATTTGGTGTGATTGCCTTAGTTACTTTTAATATTTTCTTCTCATTTATCACATTTTAATGTTTTATCCTTTACCCTATTTTTTTGTAGTAGCTACATCCCGTGCCTTACTTTTCTCGTAGGCTTATCAGACATATCGCAATGACGGAGAATGATACAATCTATCCAAATGTTGTATTTATTAAAATAATATTGTACGATACAATACAACACAATATGATACATAATGAAATAATACATAACAACCCTCCAAACAGAGTGAACTCCGCCTGCGTGAAGGTGTGCCAAAATAAATAGGAAAACCTCTCTACCACTTACGGTAGGGTTAAGGCTGTGTATATTTTACCTTCCTTAGACCTCACTTGTGCGATTACACTGGTTTGTTATTGTTGTTGGTTTATTAAATTTTTTATTGCTTACTGTTCATTTGGATGACTTATGCTTCTTTTGTCTATAGGTTAAAGTGTTTATGCAGGACAATTACCTTGCCAATTGGATACAGGTATGGTTCCTCTCATTCTTTGAGCTTGGGTGATATTGAATTCCAAGTGTACTCAATTTTGTGCAATTATTTTGTGATGTTTCAATACAGGCACTGTTTAATTCTTTGCCGTTAGAGGATTATAAGAATGGACTCTTGGTCTTAGGAGGTGATGGTCGATATTTCAATCGAGAAGCTGCACAGGTAGTGGTCAAGTTTGTATATAATTTTGTGTTTCATGTGTATCCTGATTCCTGAAGACTATCTGAAGTTTTCTGATCTCTAATGCATCTTAAGCTACAATGCAGATAATCATTAAAATTGCTGCGGGTAACGGTGTTGGTAAAATATTGGTTGGCAAGTGAGTGTCCCAAGTTACACTTTTAGCACGAATGAATTCTTCAAATTTCACATCTTAGCGATATTGTTGCTTGAAATAATTCTTTTCTCAACTTATTGCTTTATGTTTCCATGTGTTTCTGAATGTTAGTTTTGAAATGCTTAGCTCATTGTACTCACATGTGGTAATAAATTACAGTCTCCCTGAGCCATATCTTCTTGCAATCAATCCTTATGATAATATTCTATAATGCTATCTGTTCAGAGAGTCCATATCCTTCCACTTTTTATTCAAGTGTTAGCATATAGGTAGAATTGTTTCATTTCTTTTTTTGGGGTTTCCCTTATTCTGGCATAGTTCTATGCATATTTTTGTGCTCTTACCGAAAAATGAGAATAAAGTAGTTGATATATATAAATGAAGAATCTGTGTTTGGCAGGGACGGTATACTGTCTACTCCAGCTGTGTCTGCTGTGATACGGAAAAGAGAGGTGACAATTCTGCTTTCATTTTTTATTTGCTTTTTCTTTGCTATTTTTGAATGACACTTAATGTTTTATCCGCAGGCAAATGGTGGCTTTATAATGAGTGCAAGCCATAACCCTGGTGGTCCCGAGTATGATTGGGGTATCAAGGTAAAATATCTAGTTAGAAAACATGTACCGGAAATCTGGGACTGCTTGTTCTTAGCTGTTCCATTGACTGCTGAAATACACAGTTATACTTTGTTTTATTATTTTACAAAAAGCCAGTTCCACATTGAATTTCTTAGATTGACTCTTTCTGAATTCTGATATGCGACCTCTCTAAATTGAATAGTCCAATAACTTAGTATTTCTAATTATCATTTTTTTTTCCAGTTCAATTATAGCAGCGGCCAACCAGCTCCCGAGTCTATCACGGACAAGATCTATGGAAATACCCTTTCTGTACGATTCCATCACCTTGTGCTAAATAATATGCTATTCTTATTCTGCATTAGAAGACTTAATGTTGCTATGATTCAACGCAATGTTCTTTAGTGCTATATATGCATAGACATACACAATATAGGTAGCTGTATGAAATTGTTATAGTTCATTGGTAAATGATTCAATATCTGAATTCCTTGTTTCATAAGGGCTATGCAGATTTCTGAAATAAAAATTGCTGACATTCCTGATGTTGATCTTTCTCAACTTGGAGTTACAAAATATGGAAATTTTAGTGTGGAGGTGGTTGACCCTGTGGCTGATTATTTGGAACTAATGGAAGTGAGTAACCTAAAAAGTTTAAATTTCTGTTTTTTTTTAAAAATGAACTCCATGATACATATGCATAACTTTACTGATAACGTGCAGAATGTATTTGATTTTTCACTCATTAGAAGTCTTGTTTCACGACCAGATTTCAGGTGTGTTGTTTTACTTAGTGTTGTTCAATTTTTTTTTTTAATTTGCTAAATTATATTTTCCCTGTATTATTTTTGAATTTTATTCATCCCTAGTTTCATAATGATTTCTATTATCCGGTTCTAGCATAATTATATTCCTAAGGTAATTTTGGAACTATAATGTAATTATTTTTGGTCACACAGATATTGACTCTAATGTTTGTAAGACAATTTTTTTTTATTAGAATGGAACTCTTAGGACAACAAAATCTCGTGTTGTCTAAAACAAATTGTAGTATTATCATTTTCATTTGACTTCGTCTTCAAAGTCTGATTTTTTCCATTACCTACTACATATTTAGGAATGTCTTTTAGGGATGAACATAAGAACATAATTTCTTAGTAAGGACTGTATGATCAATTTGAGAAGCTATCAAATTATCAACGACAATGTTTGTCTTTCAAAGGATTGGTTGACGAATTACACTCATCAATAGTATATTGGATAGTCTACCAATCTATGTAAGGTGTCTATTTTTATCCTCTAATAAAATGGAGAAGAGATTAGATTCTAGACAATGTTAGAAATTTTTTTCTCTCAAATCGAACAAGGATAGAAAGAATTTTTATTGATTAAGTAAAGTAAATCGATTTATAAAACGTATCTCGGTGATTTTAGAATAAAATGAGTGGATTACTTTATAAATAATTGCTATCTAAGTGGTTAAGAAAATACAATAAAAAATCAAATGATCCCGGAAAGTAGGTTATCCATGCAAGTGTAATAGATAATGAGTCTGATGCTCAAGACTAGTGATATACTAATAAAATATTGCCTTTGCAAATATAATGAAAAGTTCCATAAATTCCATACAAGTAAATCAGATAACACATCATTAATGGAGAGAAAGAAGTAGGACTATGGTAGACTTTTATATTGGATTATTAAAAGAGTAGGTGGCGTAGAGCTGGCTCAGAGCCTTGAGGGGATATGTTGGATGATGTTGTATAAAATTTTATTTATCAATACAAGGATGTGAGTCGTTTAATTCAAAATTCTAAAATATTATCTAACATAAAGAAATTTTTCTATTTTTTATTTTTATCTAAATTTTATATTATTTAAGTGAAAATAAAAAATCATAAAATTCACAATTGATTAAAATAAATTGAGGCCTCAAATTTTTATTTGGGGGCCTAAAGCAAAGGCTTCATTAGCCTCCCCTTGATAAGCTTGGTTCCTTTAATAAATTCAAAGTAGGTGATGAATAATATTGGAACTCAAGTTTTTGAAGAGAGAGCATCTCACTAGAACTCGAGAGATATGAAGAGTTCTAGAGGGGTTATGGGTTACTACATCATATACATTTAGTAAAATACAGCCAAATTCAAAAATACACAAGCATTTCTATCTAATATCATGTATGAGCATAACTTAAGTATCTCTGGCTTAATGAGGAATAAATTCTTATGGGAAGGAAATAGTAGCAACAAAAAGTTTCACTTAGTTAGATGGCAGGTGGTCACTAGTGCTAAGGAAGGGGGTGGATTGGGAATTAGAAACTTGAGATTGCACAATAAAAGCATGTTGTTTAAGTGGCTTTGGAGATATAGCAGGAACGAAAGGGTGGTCTGGATCAAAATAATTGAAGCAATCTATGGTAGCAGACAAGGCTGGAACCGCCCTTCAAATATTTCATACACTAGAGGGGGAATATGGAAAGGTTTGTAAATTATGGGCCGAGTTTCAACAATTCACCAAATTGGAGGTGGGGAATGGAGCAAAAAATAAATTTTGGATCGACTTCTGGACGGGTGATGAGTGCTTGAAACAAAGATTTCCTCTTTTTTTCAGCCGTTGCAATAACAAAGATGAAGTTGTGGCTGAATTTTACTTCAACACGGGATGGCAGATGAATTTTAGAAGGAATTTGAACGCTTGGGAAATTGACGACTTTTGTCAATTGCTCCTTCAACTAGATTATACCCACATTGATCAGAGTAAGGAGGATTCACTAGTATGGATAGCTAGTAATGATGGAACCTTTTCAATGAAAAAGTGCTATAGCCTTCTAATGAAGCAAACAAGATTTGGAATACTAGTTGGCCATGGAAAGAGATTTGGAGAACTAAAGCTCCAATAAAGGTAGCTTGTTTTGGTTGGATTGCAGCATGGGGAGCTTGCCTTACTCAGGATAATCTTCAAAAAAGGGGTTTTGCACTAAGTAATGGTTGTTACTTATGTGAAGAAGAGTTGGAGGCTGTGAAT
Organism: Solanum stenotomum; assembly: GCF_019186545.1. NCBI lineage: Eukaryota > Viridiplantae > Streptophyta > Magnoliopsida > Solanales > Solanaceae > Solanum > Solanum stenotomum. Next base: position 21,311,765 of record NC_064284.1, read on the forward strand.
CACCTTCTTTTGCATTGCAAAATAGCTAGACAATGTTGGGAATTTTTCTTCAGTATTTGCGGGATATCTTGGATCATGCCTCAATGTGTGAAGGAATTATTGGAGAGTTGGCAGTACCAGAGAACACACAAAGCTTTGAAGCAAAATCTGGAGAACTATACCTTTGTGCATAATTTGGACTATCTGGCTAGAAAGAAATAAAGCTTGTTTTGATGGACAAAAGGACCATATTTCTAGAGTTAAAAACAAGTGTTTACATAATTTGTTTTGTTGGTGTAAAAGTAGTTTCCTTGATAATATAGATCAACATATGGAGTTTTTGGAGCTGCTAGGGAGATGTTGTAATTGACCGCATGGATATTCCCAACAGTCTTTTGTAACTTTTGGTTTTGGTATCTTCTTGGTACTTAGTCAATAAACTTTTACCTTGTAAAAAAAAGTATCTTTGGTTTTTTTTTGTCCAAACTACCCTAAAAATGCAAGAAATGTATTTCACATACTCCTCTACTATTCTTCTTGTCTAACTTAATTTCCCTAGATCACCCAATTCAGCCTATTCAGGATCAAAGCAAAATGCAGGGCTACCTCGCTAGTGAACAATGCACCAATATATTTCTTCATTCAACATATATAACTTGTAATAGAAAGTGTATTTTATAATCGTGGTGTCAGGGCCATTTTGCGCGCACCTTAACTAATTCAAGGAATACCTTCTATCTTCCCAGCCCAACGCATGTATTGGATAACTCTATCCATGACTTGGATAAATTGAAAGAAATCACATAGCCTCCCCGGGTCTTAAACCCGAGACCTCATGGTTTCCAACCCACTTCATTGACCATTTAGGCATGCCCTTGGATGTTGGCATCTGGTACAACTCTAAAGCCTTTTTTGCAAGTTTGCTTGCATCTAACACCGCACACAATTCAATCCAATGAAACATAGGCACTGTGGGAGGAATAGAGACCGTTGGTTTGAAGTACTAGAATGATAATCATGGTATAAATTATGTGTTTAATTTGTTGTTCAATTACCTTGTATTGCCTATATTGGGATCAATTACTAAAAGACCAAAATATCCTTGATAACATATACTAGTTCTTCTTCTCAAGCCCTTCTACACTCCAAAAAAAAGCATTTACAATAATAACAAACTCAATGTGGTCCCACAAGTGGTGTATGGGAGGGTGGTGTGTACGAAGACCTTACCTCTACCTTGAGAAGGTAGCAAAGCTGTTTTCGATAGACTCTCAACTCAAGAACAAATGTAAAAGAAGAAGAAAAAAGTTACAAGCAGAAACAACAAGATAATGAGATAACAGAAGCAAAAGAAATTGTTGGAAGTAATAGAATTCTATGAATAAGAAATTACTAATACTCGTGGTATGGAAAGGAAATACGTACAACTACCTAATATCCTTCTACTCTAATTCTCGAACTAAACACCCTCTTATCAAGGGTCATGTTCTCGGTGAGCTGATGCTGCATCATGTCATGCCTAATCTCCTTTCCCCAATACTTCTTTGATCTACCTCTACCTCTACCTCTCCTCAGGCCTATCATGACTAGCCTCTCACACCTCCTTATTGGAGCATTTGCGCTACCATCTTAGTCTTATTTCAGCATCTTGTTCACCACGGGGCCCGCTCCTATCTTGTTCCAAATATCTTCATCACTAATCTTATCTCTCCAGTTGTGCCTACAGGTCCATCTCAACATGCTCATTTCTGCTACATTCTTCTTGTAGTCGTAGAAGTTTTTGACTTGCCAATACTCTGCTCATATTACAACATACCCAGTGTAATCCCACAAGTAGAGTTTGGGAAGGGTAGTGTGTACACAAACCTTACCCCTACAAGGTAGAGAAGTTGTTTTCGATAGACTTTTGGCTCAAGTAAAAGCATCATAAAACAGCTCAAAAAAGAAACAACAGGAGTTAAGAAGTCAAAACGAAATACTAAAGAAAGCATGACATACTAAAAACAGAACAGTCACTACCACAAAATAATATGATAATCAAAGTGTTAGAAACGATAAATAGTAACAGATGGAATAACAAGAAACTCCTAAAGATTTCGCCTATATGACATAGTCGGTCTAACCACCACTTTGTAGAACTTACCTTCAAGTTTCAATGACACATTCTTATCACACAAGACACCGAATGCAAGCTTCCATTTCATCCACCATGCTCTAATACAATGTGTGACATCATCATTGATCTCCCTATTACCTTGGATTATTGACCCGAAACTTCCTCTCGTGGGAATGACTTTTGTATCAAGCCTGACTTCCACGTCCGTTTCATGGGGCACAACCATGAACTTGCACTCTATGTATTCAGTTTTGGTCCTGCTCAATTTGAAATCTTCCGACTCCAAGATCTGTCTCCAAATCTCTAGCCTCCCTTTACCTTGCGTCTCGTCAATCAATACTATGTCATTAGCGAATAACATGCACTAGGGTTCCTCCCCTTGAATGTTTCGCATTAGTACGTCCATCGCCAAGACAAAAAGAAGCTTCAATAATAGTCCTAACCAAAATATAAAGTTTTGACTTGTGAAAAGCTTCCCATGTAAAGGAGGCAACTTAAACTGATTCACTTCCAACTAGTGTTTCGGACGACGAAAGGCGACAAGGGTTTGTCTTGCCACAAGGCAAAGCGAGTGGCGATGCGCTCAACTTTTTGAAGTGCGGCCCAATTAATACCAAAAAATTAAAATATTTAATTGCATATATATATAATCAAAATCTCAATAGCAGTAACATATAAGAAAATATTTCAATCCAAAAGCTGAAAATAGATAATACATACTTAGACTGAGGAGTCTAGTAGAAAATCCTAAAATTACCTTTTAACATTTAAAACCCTAAATTGATTGCCTTTTTTAAAGAAAATACAAAAGGAGACGCCTTTCTCGGCATGGCGTCGCCTTTTGACGATTGCCTCACCACAATGTTAAAATGCGATGAAGGGTTGCTCGCCTCGCCTCTCGCCATTGGTGATGAGGTGATCGCCTTTCACAACACTGCTTCCAACTTGAGCACCTTTTTCTGTTCTTTTTCCTTTTTCTTTTGGTGACTAAGACCCAACAAATTGAGATTAATTTATATATCAGAAAGAGAAGTTTTGGGATTCTGCAAGATTTGTGAGGAATGGCAGGTTGCTTGCTGTTCTTGTGTAGGAATTGGAATGGAATCTTGTAAGCAAAATTTTGTTACAAAAGGTCAAGGGTATATAATGATAAAATCCATTTCATTTAGTTTAAAATAAAACCACGTGTTTAGAATTATTTTGTGTATATCTAATTTTTAATACAACGAACCAAACTTCAACAAGAAATAATCTCCGGATTACCAACCCTGCATTATTAATCCTCTTACTGCTACCCTGCACAACCTGTCCTTAAACCAGACACCCCTAAAGTCTTTGAAAGGCAATTTAACCAAGGAAACATAAGATAAAAGATAGAAGCGTATGCCCTACTCTTCCATCCTTCTTCTGGTAATCCGGTACATTTGGTGAAACTCGTTTTCTTTCAATTTATTTGAGGTCTAAGTTATCCTCTCAACTTCCTTATCTTCACAATTTGTTCAAAAAAATAGTTCCCATCCATGAGTACAACTGTACTGATAAGACACTAGCAAATCTGGGGTCTCAACTTGTGTCTCCAACTAGTTTCTTGGGCTGGAGGTAATTAATTTTAGTTGTGTAAGCAGTTTGTTAAAGCAAATGAAGTCGAATTATTATTATCTCTATATGATCCCCCCCCACAAACACACACCAAAAAAATAAAGGAAGGAAATCCACGTTGACTGACTACAAAGAGATCACTGTTTAACTGACTGTACTAGTTCAAATGTGATTCTGTAGGTAGTGCATTTTGTGCAAACACAATAACTTCTAGATATCTTGCTTAATCTCAATGCTTAGTAAAATGGGATTACGCTGAAGGACCCTATATACATACATACATACATATATATATATATATATATATATAAATGTATCCTTCTTCCTATCCTCCCCCATCCGCAAGATATCTTTGCTCATGCTTATGCCTTGTTAACGTCTGATGCTGCTGACAGGTTTGTATTTGATGCCATGCATGCAGTTACAGGGGCTTATGCAAAACCCATTTTTGTTGACAAACTAGGAGCTAGCCTGGTATGTATGCCTTGGAGTTTTTTCTTTAACTATTGAACTATCTTGTGTGTTCTTGATTATAGCCTTATCATCTATGTATGTCGTGTAGGAGTCTATTGCAAATGGAGTGCCACTGGAAGATTTTGGACATGGTCATCCAGACCCTAACCTTACGTAAGTAACGAGCATCTATTGAAGTAGTTGTGCTTTAACTTCTTGAAAAGAACTAAGATACTTTAGTTATTTTGGTCAAGGTATGCTGAGGATTTGGTGAATATACTGTATGGAGAGAATGGACCTGACTTTGGTGCTGCAAGCGATGGTATGCTCAAAAACCTTCTGCCGCAACACTTCACCTGAGTTGTCTTTCAATTAATCAGAAAACATATATAATATGCTTGGCTGAAGTTCAAAAATGATTGAATCTTAGATGAAAGGAAAATAATTAGAAAAGAGAATCAAAGTTAGAAGCCATCAAAAAACATTGAGTTAGATACTCCACCGTTCTTCCCACCCCATTCCACCTCAAAATCTCTGAAATGAAAAGAGACCAGGGACAAAGGAGGGCAATTAGACAGTTAGTCTCAACAACATATGGTCATATTCTTTCAATTGCATGCTTATACCATTACTGAAAGCGTGGTTACAATGATTGCTTCTTTCTTTCACTGGTCTGCACATGATTCTATATGGAGAATGAAAATGAAAATGTTTTGATCAAAACAAATTAGGAGTTCTAATTTCTAATTTTACTACACATGAGATAAACATGATAATGCCTCTGGAGATTTCCTCGTATTATTGTTTAGAAATGATTTAGAAGAGTTTTTAGAAGACAAACTATTCCAGTTTTTCTAATTTATCTCCTTAAGACATTTTCTTTAATATTTCAACTATTTCTTAACTTGTACTTCTGGCTAATAAGTTATACAAAAGGGGCATGTATAACTTATATAATTAAGTTCAAAACATATTTGCTTGTCATAAGCTAAATCATGATGTTTTGTTTGTAAATATTATAACTCCAAAAAAGAATTAAAAGCAATGTCCTTTACAACAAAGAAAAACAGAACAATGTTAAATTTGTAACAGAAATGAAGAAACTTTATTCTGTTCTCTTGCATAAATTAAACAAAAGAGATCAATTTGAAATCTTATCTTTATTTGTTTGAATGTTGAGCCTCCGTTGTGGGGCTTGTGATTCTCTATGCGGACAAAAATGCCAAGCAGAAAGTTGTATTAATACAATGGAAAACATAAATAGGAATTCTAATTAGTCTAGGATTTGTGTGTAGGGTGTTTCATTTGGAGTAGTTCCTTAAGGAATTAAGTACGATAAGTAGCATTGAAGTGTCCATTTGTTGTTGTTGAAGAACATTTGTAATGAGAAAGGGGAAATAGTTTGTAGTTCAAACCCAGTCAGCGTGAAGGTAAAGCAGGCATGGATCCAAATCTGGCATAGTTTGATTAATTACTGTTCATGTTGACAAGAAACAAGATGGAGGATATTGAGGGATGGGAAAGAACATAATGATGAATTGTCTTGAGCTTCATGTCAGCTTACTTAAATTGTTGTGCCCTAATTATCTATTTCCTAGCTGTAAGTTAAGAGTTCTACATTAACTTCTTTCTATTTTTCGCATCTTAAATAATAAGTAAGTCTTATCATGTCTACTCCAAGTTGGTGGTTATACTGTTACACAATAAATGTATCAGTAGTTAGTTTTGCCTAATGAGTAATTAGTTATGCTGTTGGATTAGTTAGAAGCAGTTAGCAAGATAAGATTCTTTTTCATTTCTATGTAAGGCATTGCATCATTTACAGAATCATCAATTGAATATACAAGTACACCTCCCGATGGAATCCTATTCTTCATCTTCTATCTTTTCATCCACCATAGCCAAATAACTCGAGCTTCTCCACTAAGCTCCTGTCCAGCTGCTAAAACCTCGGATTCCTTTGAGAATCCCTGCATTTAGGCTAACATATACACTGCAGTCTTCTCATCCTAAATAGCTCTTTTCTTGATGCTAAAACGACAGAACACAACGCTGTTCTGCCATATTGAAGTTGGAACCAAAGTCTGATTTTCACTTGTACACTTACGCAGGAGATGGTGATAGAAACATGATTCTTGGAAGAAGCTTTTTTGTTACTCCATCTGATTCTGTTGCAATTATTGCTGCCAATGCCCAAGATGCTATTCCATATTTCCAGTCCGGGCCTAAGGTATGAAGCACTTAAGCTTTTTATGCACCTCTGGCTTTGGTCTTTACACATCACAAATTTGACACATTTATCTTGTAGGGTTTGGCTCGATCAATGCCCACTAGCGGTTCTCTAGATCGCGTTGCCCAAAAGCTAAACCTCCCCTTTTTTGAGGTTAGAACTTGTTTACGGTTTCTTTAAATTTTGATGATGTTGCACTCTTCAACTATACTTCTCAAGTTATGCCCCTCAGGTGCCAACTGGTTGGAAATTCTTTGGTAATCTAATGGATGCTGGAAAACTGTCAATCTGTGGCGAAGAAAGTTTTGGGACTGGTTCTGACCACATCCGTGAAAAAGATGGTATATGGTATGTTTACATGTTCACCTGTGATTCTTTAAGTAGTTTGTGACTGCCAAATCGGGTTAAACATTGCTTCAGATATGTTCATTTCCTTGTTTCATTTTGATGCTGTGGCATAAAGGCAAATACGAATGAGAACATCTATCTCCTACGTTGTTAGTAATATAGTGATGGTATTGTTCATTGTACACGTTTTTTGAACCCTCATCCTGTGAAACTGTTGTTGGTTTACTCTTCCATTTCATTTAAATGATGCCAGTGGATATTGCTGTGTGTCCTCGCGATATGAGAGTTCTGTATCACCAAAATGAATTGTAGCTCTTCTCAGTCTCTTCTATGCTACATTGTAAACTTTAGCGTAGTATAACAGCTATCAACTCTTTGTGGTCCTAATTTTTGAACTTGTAACTGACAGGGCTGTTTTAGCTTGGCTTTCAATACTGGCATATCAGAACAAGGACAAAAAATCAGGGGAGAAATTGGTTTCTGTTGCTGATGTTGTGAAGGAGCATTGGGCCACTTATGGAAGGAACTTCTTTTCGAGATATGACTATGAGGCAAGCACATTTTGTTATGTGACCACTTTTTGTGTCTATTAAACACCTTATTGCAGTTATTTCAGTTTCTGTCTTCTGGACTGATTTGTGGATTACTGATCGGCCAGATGATTAACTGCAATACTTTGTCATAATTTCTGACCAGGAGTGTGAATCAGAAGGAGCAAACAACATGATCGAGTATCTTCGGGATTTGATTTCTAAAAGCAAGGCTGGTGATAAGTATGGTAAGTTCTCATTTTCAAGTTAAAGTTGTCAAGATTCACAGCATTTAAGTTCTTTAAGTACTGAAGGTTCTCCTGCAGGAAGTTATAGCCTAGATTTTGCTGATGACTTCGCCTATACTGATCCTGTAAGTTCTGAGATTTCTCAGGAATGAGAATATCTAACCATCTTTCTGAATTTTTTAATTAATTGTTGCGTGTTTCTCAGGTCGATGGAAGTGTTGCATCCAAACAGGGGGTTCGCTTTGTTTTTAGTGATGGGTCACGGATCATCTTTCGACTATCGGTATGGAACGAGTCCTTATGTTAAATCTCTGAGAACAGGAGTAGTATAATCTGAAGTCTAAATAACTGCAACTAAATAATAACGGCATAATCCTTATATTTCAAACTACTCTGAAAAAATTGTATGATTTCTAACTAGTGTTCCATCAAGTTTTCATCTTGAAAAGCATGTTAAAGGGGACAAATGAGATGTTCAAATTGACATGGAGGGACTAGTATCTTATTATGTTGTGCGGGGTTTTGTGACCATTCTCTTCTATTTCATCCATAAACTGCACGCTGTAATTTATTAAGTGGATTCAACTAGAGATCTCAATTTTACAGGGTACTGGTTCTGCTGGTGCAACAGTCAGAATATATATCGAACAGTTTGAGCCGGATGTTTCCAAACACGACATGGATGCTCAAATTGCATTGAAACCATTGATAGGTTAGATTGTTCATCTACAAGGTCAACTATGAAATATTCCCATTTTCCTTGAAAATTTATCTAGATATCTTTTGCAGATCTCGCTCTTTCTGTATCAAAGCTAAAGGACTTCACCGGAAGAGAAAAGCCTACTGTCATCACATAAGGGCATAGATATCTGCAACTACAATTGCATAGATGAAGCCTTCTTGTGACAGTTGCTAGGTTGGGCACTTCCTTTCTTCCTGAAATTTTACGTGATGCATGGTTCATCCTCATTTGGCTTGCATGTGGCTATAGTCTTCTGAGGACCAAAATTAAAATCATGTAAATTATGTATAATCATCTGATGATTTTAGAACGTATGATTGGAGTATTTAATCAATAGAAAGCTGCAGCACCTAGAATTTTTATTTCTTCCTAGAAGTTTTGTTAAATTTGTAATAAGTGAGATACCTGCTCTAGACATTTTATTCCAGAATATATGACAGTTCCCATACCTCGTACTGGCTGTTGGTGATGGAATCTTTGTGGGATCACTCGAGTTCCTTCTATATTGATTAGTCTATTTCAGATGGTTCCTGTGAGATTTTTGGGCATCTGTATTTCTGATCTTCATCTTCATAGTTTATATACTAAAATCTGTTCCCTGGCGTTATTGTGCATTTTTTAAGACCACACTTCGAAAGGTTAATCATCCTATATCTATAAGCATTTCCCATAAACAATGGCTTCCTTTTCTCTTAAAAGAAAAATTATATAGGGAGGACTTATTTAATCAATTTTGCTATTGTGGTAGTTAATTTGATAGAATGTCTCAGCTTATAAACATCATGAATAACATACTGTTATGCCAGCATTTCCTTAAATCCATAGCGGCATGGGACCTTTGCTTAAAGTAGCCATGTAATAACGCATTAATGTTAAGGTTGAATCTATCTTACTATTGTAGCTTGCCCTTCCTCTCTAACCTCGATGCTTTCTTTGAGCTGAGGGTCTTTTGGGAAACCTCTCTACCTGATAAGGTAGAGGTAAAGCTTGTGTACACTCTACCCTCCCCAGACCTCACTTGTGGAGTGGAACTATGCTGTATATGTTGTTGTAAATAGAATAAGGATCGGTCATGAAGAAATGAGGTGCTCGATGGAGTTTCCTATGATATATTAATTATATGTTATACTGCGGAGCTAGTTCACTGATGAGGTAACTCAAAATGGTACAAAATTGAAGCTTGTCTGGGGATAAGTAGTCAAACTTGTCCTCCAAACAGCTTGATGAATTGCTTCTTCAAGGTACCAGTTTTCTGGAAAAGGACCTACCAAACGTGAAAAAGCTGATCCAAGAGAGGATCAAAATTAGTAAGCAAACGTTGAGTCGAAGAGAGGTTTTCTTGATTGAAATCTTGGCTCCATATGGCGTACAAGATTCCAGAGCTAATTTTAGCTACGGCTAGTTCCAGAAAAGGATGCAATATGGAAAAAATGCGGATGTCATCGTTCATATTCTGGATTGATGGGGAATGTTGTGACTGGATTTACCTCCAATAGATCACTGTAAACTTGTCAGGGAAGGTTGGAAAGTTATCCAAAAAGGGGAAAAAAGGTGCTTTAGGTTGTCATGTTGTAACATGGGGAATTTAATCCTGGAATATTTACAGCTTATAATGTGTGTTTGGCTAGTAGGCTCATTTGGATCAACTTGCAAGTGATGAATTTTGATTATATGACTTTACCTTAGAGAATGTTGAGCTTAATGTGGTTGAATCAATGACATACATGGTTCAGCCAAAGTGGGTTATCGGATTTTCCCTCCACCTTAAAAAGTTATAGGTGCTAAGCACTTGGGGTCGTTTGGTAGCTGGTAAGAGTTATGCATGATGCATGTATTAGCTACCAAATGTGATATTACTTAGATCTCTATTACTTATGAAAAATTTAATACCTGCATAACTCACCTACAAACCATCTACCAAACGTCCCCTTTTAGTTTATACAATGTCAATACAACCCTTTTTATTCAAACATACATGATTGGTATCTTAAAATCGAGTTAAATATGCTTCAGATAGCTTAAGAAGAGTGAAATTATCTGAAGCATATTTAGTCCCGTTTGAGTGCATAAATATAGGAGTTAAGAATAGAGCATATTTTCCAGTTTCCTTTTGGGTATGTTATTTTTTTTACACAACTAATAATATATGTATTTTGGGTATGTTGTTGGGCTACGAGCAATTTGCCTGTTTTGGTTATGTCCAAAAACGAGTGACTCCGGATTCTTAATATGCTTGACTGGTGAATCCAAAACTTTGCGTAATTGGATGTAGTCATTTGCTTCAAGTCTAGGATGTAGCCTTCTCCTTATTTAATTTTTTGTTTTTTAGATTTAACTTATATATACTAATGATATACCAGTATTATAACCAATTGGTTAGAGGCAGAGGCGGACCTACATGGATGAAAAGGGCCGTTAACTTTGAAAAAAAATATGTATATATACGTTGAAAAACGATCATATATTTAGTTAGACACCCTTAAACACAAAATTTAATTGGAGGCACTGAATGAATTTGTTTAATAAAGTTTATCGATCCTTGACTATGTATGTTTGATAAAGTATGTGACACCACTTCGATTAATGTGCATGCATCCACCCCTGGTGGTACCGTGATCATTTTCAAATCCTGGATTCACCTCTAGTAGTGAAATATGGTTCTTGACGACATTGTCCCATCAGCTCCACGATGTCCCATCTCTGCCTAATGCCTCCAAACTTCCTCCTAAAAGAACATGGCTATTGGCTAGGTCATGCTGGTTGCAACTCTCTTTGGATTTTCTTGGGGATAAATCCAGCAGCACTTGTAATGGAAGAGGTCAATTCAACTGTTCTTTCTTGTGTATATTGTAGTTCCACTATCATATTCTCTTCCAATGTTAAGGTCCCACCATCATCAAACATCAAACATCAATGTACAACTTGGACAAGAAAGAGCTATAACCACCCCCTCTTACAAATGTTTCAACATTATCTTTGTCTTTTATGAACTCTAAATCTCTTAAGACAAAACTATTTCTAATCCAACATGTCTAAGTGATATCATGGCACAGCATGCACTAAAACACAGAACTAGCTAGTTCATGAGATACTGTGTCTCCTCGGATATCTCCTCTTCTGGACCCCTAATGTCTTATGCTTTTCTAGTAAGGAGCAAGCTTTTAGATGATGGGAGTTTTTAACCAATTGAGGAAAATATATATGCTTTACTTATGGATTATATTTTATTAATGGAGAGGACTGTGTGACGTATTTGATGTCATCTCAAAAATAATCAAAGGCTGTTTACAAGCATAAAATAATGTCATCTTTATATAACCAATAAAAGCTAGTTGATTGTCATAAAGCTTTAAGTGTGTTTTTGAATGGAAAGGACTGTATACTATTTAATTGATGCCATCTCACAATTAAGCATACTTGCCCCTAATTGCTACCCCACCTATATTTGCCCCTAATTGCATCTCACAAGTATTTTGAGCTTCAACCTCACAGCTTTCGGATTGGAAGTGAGGGATACTCACCATCCGAGCAACTCCATCTTATCGATTTGTTTTATAGATTAAAGGTTCGACACAAATAATTTAATTTGATATTTGAAAATTTTAAACCAATTCGATCCATGTACACCTTTAACTGGTGTGATGATAACAATTGATTATGATTGTTGTGATGGAGTTGGTTGATATTAATATAGTTGACAGTTGATGGTAATGACTGAAGATCATGTGTGGTGAGGTGATTGACGATGGTATTCGTGGTAAGAACGACAATGCTAATTGGGATGGTTGATAGTAGGGATTGTTGATTGGATGTCTTCTCCAAGTAAATCTGGGATGATTAGGGCAACTTTAGGGACTATTCATTTTTTTTGTTTATTTACTTAAACATCATTAAATTATAAATAAATTTTGATGAAAACATATAAGATATCTAAAATTTCATAAAAAACAATATTTTTTGGTAGAAACGGAGATAATTTATATACATATAAATTAGAACATTACAACATTAGTTAGTAGATATAGTAGCATCTCTATCATCTAAAGTAGTAATAGCATCAGTACTAGTTACATCGTTACTAAGAACATTTTGATCGATTCCCAAACATTGCTAGTTTAGTAGAGGTAGATACAAATAGTTGCCTATTAGTTACTACTCCATCTTTATCAGCTTGCAAAATAGGTGTAGCACCTGGTGGAGTGGTTTCAAGGATAGCAGTTTCAGTAGTAGTATTTAACCTGCTTCCTTCCTTAGACAAAAAGTCTGCTAACTTATTCCCCTGTCGGAAGTTATGGCATTGTACTGGATTCCTCAACCTCCTCAATAGAAACCTATAGGAATCCACAACAGTTTGATAAATAGGTTGCATATGGTGTAAAAATTTAATTAGCTCTATGGAGTCAGTTTCCACTTCAATGGGAATGATGCACCTGTCAAGAGCAAGTTGTAAACTTGTTTCAAGAGCTTTCAATTCCGCCATAACATGAGTGAGAGCATATATTTTTTTTCCTGAAACCAACCACTCAATTACCATGGGAGTCTCTGATTACTCCACCTATTCCCCCAATCTGGTTATCTTTATAGAAAGCTCCATCGATATTCAGCTTAAAGGCATTAGTGGTCGGAGGAAACCAACGGATTTTAATGTCTATTCTGTTTAGGGAGGTTATAGAAGAATCAGTCATGTATTTGAATTCAGTGGCTCGCATAAGAATCATAGGAAGGGATAATATATGAGGGGGATTAGCATTATTTTGAAAAACTTGTTGATTTCGTCGTAGCCAGATATGCCAAAGGGCGAAAGGGAATAAATCTATCCAATGTAAAGGCGATTGATGAATAGGGACATTAAGATCATGAACATTTTGCAGCCAGTGAGTTTGAGTGTTGGCAACATGATGCATGTTTAGTCCCATCTCAAATCAGAATTGTCTGAGAATGTTTTAAAGATTAAACATTCAACTTGATCAAAAGTGGCAACCCAAGTCTTAACAATAAGAAACGATAATGAAAAGACTCAAATGACTAACATCTGACTGTCTATGAAGCCTTTAAAACAACTGAGATGGATGTTGGGACAAACCCCACAACATCCTAATGAACTAACTAGAAAGCAATGAACATAGATCCTCCGGAATGCAAAGAGGCTCACCAACTGACTCTGAACTGCTCACTGGATCAACAGTACGCTGGAATGCCAATCCTAGTTACCTGTGTCTGCATCATAAGACGATGCAGGCCAACTGACATCAATATATTGAATGTACGAGTATGCGAGTTGGAATGCTAAAACAACATAGGCTGGAAAGAGAATCTGAAAGAAACACTTACATTGGCTCTTCTCAACTCATGAATACTTAACTGAACTCATTTCAATATAAAACAGTTTAAAACAAGTGCAATATAAAGAAAAGTTGTTTAAAAATATGATGTCAACTCTGTGTATATACAAGGATACAACATAACTTTGAAATGTATGTAAAAATACAATAAACTGATGTATATAAAGATACAATAACTTTTGTGGGAGTTTCTCTAACCGACAATCATCACATAAGAGCTATAGTGATGATACATCGATCTACCTCACGTTGCCAGCGCATCCTATACCCAACCAAAGGTATAGAACCTGAACTACTAAGTGGATCCACTAGTCTATTGTGAAAAGGGTTCATCTAAAAAGTATGACCCTTTTCTACCCATGGTGGCTATATGGTTTTATGGAGACGTGAGTTATTTGAACTCATGCTCGCCCCCAATTCGGTGCTCAATACTACTCCCAAAATATACTACCTCTTATGTTTAAAAACATACTTCTTCTGTGATTTGAGATTAGTGCTCAAAAACTTAGCTCAAAGGCTATATATGAAAAAAAAGTTTCCCCTCTTGCTTCATTTAGAAAGCGATTACTTTTTCTGAAAACTATCCCGAAAGCTCTTTGGAAATCTCAGTTTCCGTTCTTATCTAAATGTGAAAACATTTTTAATCTCTTTGGGAATACTTAGTCCCCATATACTTTTGAAGAAATGAACTTCAACTTTACTCTTTACTGAACTCAAAAACTTAAGTCTTAAAACAAAGTTAAAACGTTTGCAAAAGACTTTTGGAAAACTCTAAGAACTTCTCTTGACTTGACTCTTAACTTTCCTTGAATTGGATTATGGATTCAAGGTTCATGATCTCATGTTTATGGATGATTTCATGATGTTTAGGTATACCTTAGAGTGTTGGAATCAACTAGAAAACATAGGTACATTGCTAAGGAACAAGTATGAAAAGGTGAGGAACGAATGGGGAGAACTGGCGTCCCTAGCGCTCTAAGAGGCGCGGGGCGCCAGCCCTCAAACTTCAGAGGACCTGCTGGGGCGCGCTGGCTGGCGCGACGCCCCATCCCGTTTCCCAGGTGTTTGACGACTTTTCTTCTCCGTTTTTCAACTCTAAACCCTCTTAACTTCAATGGTTCTTTTCCTAAACACTTAGGATTATTTATATTCTAGCTATATGATAGATTCAAATCGAAATTTCACCCGGAAACACGAATCAAATTGCAAGAACCATCAACAACGCAACCCACAAGAAATTCAAACGAAACTTCAATAATGTTCATCACGAACTCAATTTCTAAACTTTCAAAGACTTTAATTCGCTGAATTAAATTATGGTTGGCGCATGGGTGAACTGACCCAACACTATGTGATCTCACATACCTTGTAGGGATCACCCCCGACGAAATCCATACACAAACCTCGTACGTTTCTTGGCGATTCTTGATTTCTCTTCTCTTTTCTCCAAGCCCTAGCGTGAACTCTAACTTTTCTAAACCGACTAAAATCTTGTTTTACCCCAATTAACTCCTAGAAACGAATTAGAAAAATTAGGTAAGGAAAAGACTAATTTACCCTTCCAAAACCCGGATTGGACATTTTCTTAATCCAACAGCCCAACTTCCAAAGGGAATAACTCACTCATCCGAACTCGGAATCGCGCAAACTTGGCGGCGTTGGAAAGATAATTCCAAGAGCTCTCCAAAAATATCTGTAAATTCTCCTAACTCATCCTGATCTAGGAGTTATGGTCGTTTGAAGTTGACCAAAAACTCACTTTAACTTACTTAACATTTTCCAGATTTCCTTATACTTTCCAAAAATGACTATTTCCAGATTTTAAACTTCCTTCTAGTTCTTTCTAATTGCGAGATGTTACCGTAGTGCACCAACAACTTAAAAAAATAAAAATATTTATAATATGTATAGATAATCTAAGAATGTATTATATATTTAATTGTGTACTTTTATAATTAAACTCATTGGGGGTGTAACCGCTTGTTTTTAGTTATTAATCTTTATACCTTTAAAGCAGTCCTTTCTTAATCTTAACTGCTTGTTTTTAAAAATAGTGATAGTGATGGTGATATTAAAGATGATTAATTAGTGATTGTTACCGGTGATTTGTGAATATAATGATGGTAGAAAAAAGTTATTCATGATCTCGTGGACCCTCTGCATTACTTTGATAGATTTGATAATATTTCAGAACACCTATAATTATAATGTTGAGCATCTTTGATATCTCTAAAAATGTGCAAGAATTTAACTAAATTAAAATTGCATAAATATAATTGTTATTTTTTTAGTTGAGGGTCTATTGGAATTTGAAAATATTAAGGTAGGAATAAGATATATATACATATTTGATATTGTTCTTTTATATTTTACTCGTGAAATTAACTGAATATGTTGTTATTTTTGAAGTTGCGTAGTAAGCATTAAGAAAGTCCAATTGGATTTGTAAATTGGAATATTTTGGAAAATTTACGTAGTAAGATAAATATGTGATTAATTATAATTTGTACCTATAATTAGGATTTTATAGCAATTTTTTCTCTCCTCTTTCTGCACTCTCACTCGTCTCTCTCCTCTCTCTCTGCCCTCTCTTGCTCGCTTCTCTCCTCTCTCTGCCCTCTCTCTTGCTTGCCTCCTCACTCTGCAATACAAATGCACTAGTAACAATCTATGATACAAATGCCAATATCAAGAATCATTGATACAAATACAAATGATAACTGTAAACTGTACTTATACTTTTTTGTGGTGCAAAATACAAATGAGATATTTCAATGATACAGATCCTTGTCTTGTCTACGATTTCAATGATACAAATGGTAACTTTTTCAAGGTAACAAATGGTAGCAAATAAATGCAAACACACACGGCAACAAATACAAATACACAATTATATTCGTTGATACAAATTATATTTTGTTAATACACTTAAACTTGATATAACATTGATACAATTGTATTTGTTGATAAATTGTATTCATTAATACACTTGATACAAATGATTTGTATCAATGATATACAATTATCGATCATAGGCTATTTGTATGATCATATACAATTATACAATTGTGAGTTAATGCATATACATACTGGTTATATGTATATAATTAGCCATCAGATATACAAATACAATTGTATATTTGTCGCCTCTCGGCTCTCTTTGGCCCCTCTATCGCCTGCCTCTTTCCTTCCTCTTCCAGTCTCGCTCGCTTCTCTCCTCCTTCTAAAATATACCTTCAACAAATTATAGCTATAAATCTCTAATTAAGCCCAAACTATAGTCATTTTTGAAATTTCCTCCTAATATTTTTAGTAATCCTCAAAATGTTTAATATACCGGCAAATTAGGTTGTTGAGAAGTTGAATTAAGGATTGCGAACAAATTGGGTCTGATCTGGGATGGAGGCAAGGGGATTCATTTGAATCATGATCTTCGACGAAAAGTATATTTTGTGCAAATAAGGTAAAAATATTCTTTTTTATTTTATATAATATATAACAACGGTTGAATCTCCTTTGATATAAAAGGAAATATTCCAGTGTTTGTCATAGCTAAAGCCTAAGGGGTTCAAAATTTATTTTACGTAACAAATTTAATCTTTAGATGACATTCTAGCAAGTAATGTGGGATGTTTCCCTTGTATTTGATATGTTCGCACTGTCCTTAACAAGAAGACAAATGGTGAATCATTTGATCTTGAAATAAGTCATTTTTGCTATCCGGATTTTTATTAGTTCATTTAGTCAAATATCTAAATCATATTTTTTGAATCCATTACATGAGTTCGAATGATTCGCTAGCAAATTAATGAGGACAAACTTTTGAAACAATTGCCCATGCATGTAGCCAACTCAACCCCAGTAATCCCCAAAAAAAATCCAACACTATAAAATAAGATAAGATTGTCTTTGCTCCCCATTTTTATAAAATCAACATCCCTCAGCAGACCCACCAATGAATTATAATGTGGAACGTATACAAGGGTAGATAAAAAACCAAGCAATCTTTTAGTATAAAGAGAGGAAATTGTATTTGTCTGCAAATACATAATATAATTAGTTGATGAGTTTGAAGTTATATATATATATATATATATATATATATATATATATATATATATATATGAGAGGTATAGTTGTAACATTAAAGATCCAACCTTGCAGAGTCTGTCAATTTCATGGGATTTTGTTCTTGTAGAAAACTAATTAATTTGCCCTACCATTTTGTCTTGATGACATTGTGACCATTCCACCATCATGTTACTTGCCTCCTTTCATGGAACTTTGTTCCTCCCCTTCCTTCACCTAAGTTTTGTATGTTGCTCTTTTTTCAGAATCATGCACGATAATGGAACTAGATATGTTTTAATTTCCCCATATCAACTAAGGAACAATTTTTTATTTTTTTAATAAAAGGTAATGATAAAAAGCATACTTGAAATATCATTTTTTTGGTGAATTTTCTATCTGCACTATCATGTGTTGGTATTTTCTTCTTGAACTATCACCAACTCTTTATCATAACACACTTCGATATTAATGGATCAACTGCCATGTGGATGAAATTTTATGGGTTAATTAAGTTGTCACATGCTTTTTGGCGATTGTATTCAACTAATTGGTCTAGTCAACTTTGATGTGTGGCATCCAAGGGTGTGACCTAGTGGTCAATGAAATGGTTAAGAATCCTGAAGTCTCACGTTCAAAATTCAGCGGAGATAAAAAACAGTAGGTGATTCTTTCCATTTGTCCTAGCCTTGGTGAACAGAGTTACCTGGTACCTATTGCTGATTGGAGGTGACAAGTATCCCGTGGAATTAGTCGAGGTGTGCGAAAGCTGACCTAGACACCATAAGCATAAAATATAATCTTGATTTTATTCCAAAATTAACAGTCGATGGATGGCTTTGTCAGTGGTTAATTTATGTTTGATTAAAGTTGACGTGCTTTAATGGATGATAAACGACCAAAAGATTTGAAGATTTGTGCTGATCTACTAATGATACTCTTTAAATTCTTGTGAATTATTTGATTTGATCCTTTTTGCATTATGCTAAATGCATTTCTGATCAACTTAAAAGAAGAAAAAAAAAGCATCTAATTATTTATCACTATAAATTGTTTAGTGATTTGTCTACTTCCTCCAAAATACAAAAATGTACTGATGATATATGATGTGTTAAATTGAGGAAACAATGCACGTGTTGAACTTCTTTTACTTTAAGTAGAGGGGCATAGCCATCATCTTTGCTTTTTGCTTGTTAATTAGATTTGTATGGTTGATTGGTTTAATTATTTGAATGATTGTATGCTTAATTACTACGGTTGAAATCTCAGATTGTATGCTTAACATTATAACAAAAATCTATTTTAACGACTATATATACATATATATAGTTGAAAATTTATAATATTTTCTTTGTCTGAACACTCTCTTTCACTACTGTCCATTACAATATTTTTCACACTTAACATTTTTCTTACTTCACTTCACAAAGGAAGAAACACCACTATTTATAGGTGAAGAAGTCTTCCATACAATCACCTACTTCTACAATTGGTAGGTCACCGGGTTATTCAAATAAGTCGTGTTTTCCGTGGTTTTCCCATGTTACAACTTCCGTACCAATTCGGTCGATCCGGAATGGATCGGTTAAACATTCCATTAGGTAGCCTGGTCTTGACTCTTCTGTGTAGTATTCATTCTCGTTCAGCTCTTGGAATCACATCCAGCAGTGGTTGGAACAGCTCGCAAAACTCAATGACCGATGAACAGATGAACCAAGCGAGCTCAATGCAAAGAACTCGAGTGAGTAGAAGATAAATGTGATAGATGTTACATAAGTTACAAGAAATTAATGACCATGAGAGTTTCAAGAATTAATGATCATATAAGTTACAAGAACTAATAGTCATCTTCTACCACAATTTATACCCACTAACTTATGCACTTAGTATTTTATTTTTAATAATAAAATGCATATACACCAATTTATATAGATACCAATATATATTACCATTAAAAAAACTATTATTGTTATATTGTTAAGCATACAATCTAAGATTTCAACCGTTCTATATATATGGTGGCAATTAAGTTATAATCGCTAATTAATTGTCATTTTTGATGTAGTATAATTAGCAAGTGTTGAAGTCTTATCAAGTAGATTTTGACTAAGTATGAAAAATCTACTAGTAGTATTAATTAGTTTGAGGATCACTAGTCATTTGTGTGTGACTTGGAGTCCACTCTGGTCTAAACTCTGTTAAGTTTCTTCAATTAATTGAGAATGTACTGCATGTGGTTATCTACGGATTTTTGGTTTTGATAATATCAAAGTCCCATATCATATTATTATTATTACGTACAATTCAGATGTCCAATCTTAAACGTAGAAAGAACATTTACTTGAGTTGTGTGATACCTTTTAAGTTGTAATGTTGGTCCCTCAATGGGATATGGTTGAGATTCTTAATTGATCTGTCTGGCGGGCACTTAGAACAGAAATAGCTTTAATTTTGCCTGTAAAAGAAAGAACAAAGAGAAGAAAGCTTAGTAGAATTTTGACAATTGGGCCAACCACAAGTATATGTACCAACAAAACAATGACATTAAAGTATGGTGATGAATGCTGTTGTGGATAAAGGAATATTAATTAATTAATTAAAATAAAAAGAAGCAGCTAAGGAACATATATTATAATATTATTTTATTATATAGTATGTGTTTATGACACCTTCTATTTTAGTTATTTCTAAACAATATATATATATATATATATATATATATCCTACTACTTTAGGCTCTTGGTTTTACTAAGTTTGCAGATACCCCAACATATCTATCTACTTTGAAGAAAAAAACTTATCCATCTCTTGATATCTTTTCTACATTTTCGAAGCTATATGTATGTATTTTTTTTCGGAAATTTAATTCTTTGTCACTATTTAATTTAATAATATCTATAAGATGGAAGTAGATAGACATTATGTCAAGTCGCTATATGATATCATGACTTATATTTTAATAAAATATACATCTCATTTTACTTTATGTATTTTAATTTTTTATTACAAAAATATAACCACCACAATAATTTATATTTCACTATTACAATTTAATTCTTTCTTCTTGCAATACTCTCTTAAAAAATACACGTATAAAAATAAGAGCTTAGATATGAGATCTCTAATATTAATGAATTTTACAAGATCCAAATACATATTAGATGAGCCTTAGTAGTTAGTATGGGCATCAAATATTGGAGACAGAAAGCAAGAATATCTCTCTAATTTTTAAATTTCATGTTTAACTATGTTGAAATATAACTCAAGTATTTTCCTCTCCCAGACTCCCTCAATTGTCTTAAAAATATTTATTTATTTTTATTATAAAGGTATTTATAAATGAAGAAAGCCACCAATTTATGAACAAGTAAACTTAATATTATTTGTTAAACCAATATTATTGTATTTATTATGAAGTTATGATAATTAAGTGGTCGATTAATTGTAACCTTTTATATTAACTTTTGTGTTTTTCTCCATTTTATGAGCAATTTAAGTTGAAATTGCAGCTTGAGAGCATCTCATTAACAATTTTTCTGAATATACCATCTCAATATCATAACTTAATTTATATTTCTCTCTTTATTACAATGCTTATAATTAGGGTATTTGTTAATATTAATTATTGAAAAATATATTTACTTTTTTCTTGTAACCACGCAAAACACAGAGAAATATATTAGTTATCTCTTAAAACAAAGCTTTTTAGAAGTATTTTTATTTACTTTATTAGTTTTTGGTTATTTCACCACCACAATCAATTACTACCACCATTGTAGTAAATTTTTACTACCAACCAACTTCACCATCATAATTAGCACCACCATCAATTATCATCAACACATTGTTAACCATCATACATTCTTCTGTCATCACTATCGTATCACCGTCGACGCCACCTTCACTATCACTATTGCGATCAATCCCTACCGCCAATACCTATACCATCATAACTAGTATTGTCACTAACTATCACCAACACATTGTCATCCACCATACATTCTTCGACCACGATCATCAAACTCAGAGGCGTATCTAGGAAGGGGTTACCGGGTTCACGTGAACCCATGCTCCCCTCCTGAAATCATATATTGCTATAGAATGTCCTTCCTGCATAAGAATAACTCTTATTCCATATCCACTAGCATTTGTCTCCACCACAAAGGTCTTGGTGACATCAGGTAATGCTAATACAGGGGCCTATGTTAATGCAGTCTTTAGTGTGGTAAATGATGCCTGCGCTGTACTTGACCATCTGAAACTATGCTTCTTAGTTAAGTCAGTCAATGGTTTGCTTATCATGCCAAAACCCTGGATAAATCTCCGGTAATACCCAGCCAACCCTAAGAAACCCCTTAGTTGTTTAAGAGTGGTTGGTATAGGCCAATTCCTTACAGCTTCAACCTTCTATGGATCTGTAGAAACTCCTTCAGATGTAATAAAATGGCCAAGGTATTCTATTCGTTGAACCCCAAAGAAACACTTGCTAAGTTGATGCTTCACCATCTCTACAAAAACAGATCTCAAGTGTTTAACATGATCTTCCATAGTTCTACTGTAAATTAGGATATCATCAAAGAAAACAAGCACATGTTTCCTGAGATATTTTTGAAATACATAGTTCATTAGACCTTGAAAAGTAGTCGGGGCATTTGAGAGGCCAAAAGGCATCACTAAGTATTCATAGTGTCCTGAATGAGTTCTGAAAGCAGTTTTAGGTACATCATCTGATGCCATTCTCAATTGGTGATATCCAGATCTCAGGTCTATTTTTAAAAATATCTTGGATCCTCTCAACTCATCTAAGAGATCCTCAACAATAGGTATGAGAAACTTGTTTTTCACAGTGAATTTATTCAAATCCCTGTAGTCAACACACAGTCTCCATGACCCATCTTTTTTTCCAACCAATACAACTGGAGATGCAAATGGATTACAACTAGGCTGAATGATCCCCTGATCTAGCATCTGTTGAACTAACCCCTCAATAACATCCCTTTTTTATTGAAGGATATCTGTAAGGCCACTTGTTCATAGGTTCAGTCCCAGTTTTCAACACAATTCTATGATAAAAAACACCTCTTGAAGGTGGTAAACTAGCAGGTTCTTCAAATAATTTGTTAAATTTAGATAATAAGGCTAAAAGACTAGGATTACCTTTCATGTCCTTTACATTGACTGTCTCATGTACCTGAATGTTTTGCTAACGTCCCAGCACCAACAGTTAACACCTGGTTGCCAGCTCCCCTGAGTAAATGCTTCCTTCCTTTGTACCAAAATTCCATGGTCAGATTTTTGAAGTTCATCTTTATATCTCACAAAGTGAGCAACCACTGGACCCCCAAAACTACTCCACAACATCCAAGTGGCAACAGTAAGAAATCAGATGTAAATTCAGCTCCTTGGAGTAACCAGGTAAAAATGGTCATCTTGTCCACCCTCATGTTGCCATTTGCTGCAGCAATCAACTAAGGTGAAGTAACCTGATCTCACATCTTAGTTGACCAACCAACTCAGGCTGAATAAAGTTGTGAGAACTGCCAGTGTCTATCAAAATGTTTGAGCCCTTCTTTGAATGATAACCAGTCACTTTGAAAGTTTTGTATCCTAAAGATCCATTTAGTGCATGCATAGATATCTCCATATGTTCTGCAGGTTGGACTAGTTCCATTTTATTAGATCCCTCCTCATGTGTTTGTCTTTCATATTCCTCCATTACACATTCTCCTTCTTGGTATTCCCATGTTACATCTATTTCTAACAGATAAAATTGTTTGGAGGTCTTACACTTGTGTTCAAGAATGTACTTCTCATTGCAGAAGTAACATAATCCTTTTGATCATTTCTCATTCATCTCCTATGCGCTTAATGTTCTCATGTTCATTCCTCTAGACCCATTAGAACCCTCAAATCCAGGTGTAGGTAGAATAAGTTTGCTATTGTAATTTCTCTGATCTGTGAATCTTCTTGAATTTACTTGAGCATTTGTTTGTGCAGGTTGTCTAACTGTTGCTATATAAGCCTCTTGTAACCTTGCACTTCTGTAAATGTAACACCCCAAAATTTTTTTGAACTAAGACTCGAACCCTTATTTGTAGTGAGTGGGATTTTTGTAAGGAATTTAAATTTTCTTAAGTATTAAAGTCACTAGATGTAGCACCTTGAGTTCCAAAAAGAATTAAATTGGAAATAGTAAAATCTGAAATTTTGCAAGTTAAGCTAAGTATGAGTCTTGGGTCGACTTCAAACGACCATAACTCCTAGCTCAGGATGAGTTAGGTGTGCTACCAGATACCTTCGGAAAGATCTTTGAATTATCTTTCCAACGCTACCAAGTTTTCTCAGTTTCGAGTTTGTATGAGAGAGATACGTCTATTCGAAGTTGGGCTATCTAGATAAGGAAAGTCAAAACTAGATTTTAGAGGGGTATTTTGGTCTTTTCCTTACCCAATCAGATTTAATTCATTTTTAGTAAGTTTTTAAGGGTCTAATCCTATTAGGTTCAGTTTTATAATCCTAGTTTACGCCTAGGATTTTAGTTGACAGTTCAATAAGAGAAAATAGGAGAAAAAAGGAGAGAATCAAGCATTCGTTGAGATTCTTGCATCTTGTTGCGAATTTTCGCCATGTGTTTAATCCCTAAGAGGTATGTAAGCTTTCATAGTGTTGGGTTTGTTCACCCACACGCCAAACATGTTATTTTCAGTGCAAATTTCATTCTTGAAGTTGAAAGATTTGAGTTCTTAATGAGTTCTTGAAGTTCATTCTAAATCTTGTTGTGTTGGGTTTTGGATGATTTCTTGAGATAAAAGTGAGTGTTTTAAGGGCTGTATTGAGTAGATTAGAGTGTACTTATGTTAAGTAATTGATTCTAAGTGATTAGGGAAGAAACCGTTCGATTCTAGGCGAATTAGAGTGAGAAAATGAGCAAAGAATTTCGTCGAGTTTTCTGGGTTGGGGGCTTGGCGTGATGAGCTAGCCCGAGCGCCCCAAACCATCCTCTGAGGTTTAAGGGCTGGCACCCTGCGCCACTCAGAGTGCCAGGGTCGCCTGCCCCATCCAGTTTGTCTTCGGTTGCCCCGTTTGAGTTCGTTTAAAGTGCACCTTCACTTCCTTTCGATTATAAATACTCTAAGCTACTTCTAAACACCTAGAAATCATTCATAACATGATCATAACCTTGAAATCATAATTCAAATTCAAGGTAGAGTTAAGAAATAAGTTTTGAGAGTTCATTCAAACATTTCGAGAAAGTCCATTCGAGACTTTTTGAGGAGTCTTCTATAATTTCTAATAACTTGTTTCAAGACTCGAGCAAGTGAGAATAAGAGTTTGGAGAACATATTCATGAGTCTATTTTTGTTATCATGAGATCTTTCATATCATGAACCATAACTCTTGAATTCATAATTCACATTCAAGAGAGAGTTAAGAGTAGAGTTCAAGAAAGCCTTTGAGTTCAATTGTGAATTCTTTGAGATCCATCATCGATTTGAGTTAAGTTTTGAGGAAGTAAGTAAGAGAAAGAGAAGAGTTGTATACATGAGTTCCATAATGTTATGTAGACCTACGAGTCAAGTCGTTCATGCCCATAAATTCCGCATGAACTCTAGAAGTTGAGTATCTATGAGATGAGTAATATCTTCATGTCCTAAGTCTTAAGTATTGAGTTTCTAACCTATTTGAGATTACATTCCTAATTATGGGACTATTGCATGTTACCCATGAAGTCCTTAAGTTGGGTTATTGTCCATAATTCCGCATGAGCCCTCTGAGTTGAGCATTCTTGAAATTAGTAGTATCATTGAAATTCAAGTATTTGAGTTCTATCTATGGTTATTAAAAACCTTGCATTGAGTCGTTCAAGTCCATAATTCGGCGTGAACCATATTTTAAGAAGTCTTTTACAAATGTTTAAACTTTGTTTTAAGACTTAAGCTTTGAAGTTGAGTAAAGAGTAAAGAGTAAGAGTAAAGTTCATTTTCTTACAAATGATATATGGGAACTAAGTATTCCCAAAAGTAAATGTTTTCACATTTAAGATGAGAGGAAACTGAGATTTCCAAAAGAATTTTGAGCAAGAAAGGGAACATCAATTCCAAAAGAGCTTTTAAGCTAAGTTTTGAGTAATTATCTCAAACCAAAGAAAGAAGTTGTTTTTAAAATATATGAGCTAAGTATATTTTTGGGAGTAGTATTGATCACCGATATGGAGATGCGAGTTCATATTAACTTAAGTCTCCATAAACCATGTAGCGATCATGGGTATTAATGGGTCATAATTTTTAGATGATCACATAAGTTAAGTTAGTGGATCCACTAAGTTAAGTAGTTCTATATGACGGCAAAGTATAGGACAATCTAGCAGCGTGATGGTAAAAACGTTGTATCACCACTTAGGCTCATAGTGGTGGCTGTCGGTTAGAGAAACTCTCACAG
Organism: Solanum stenotomum; assembly: GCF_019186545.1. NCBI lineage: Eukaryota > Viridiplantae > Streptophyta > Magnoliopsida > Solanales > Solanaceae > Solanum > Solanum stenotomum. Next base: position 21,337,859 of record NC_064284.1, read on the forward strand.
CAGTAATTGCATGGTTCCTCAAGGGGTTCTACTTAGTATGAATGGGGGTATAAGACTTCATTCATGCATTGTACAAGTAGACTTTGAGAGGGAGCATGGTATGTCTTTTATGAATTTATGATTATGAGTTAGCATTATGTTTTAAACAGTTTTCCTTTTCTTTATATTGCATTTGTTTTAAACTGCTTTATAATGAAATCAGTTCAGTTAAGTATTCATGAGTTGGGTATCCAGAGTTGAGTATTTCAAGTCGAGTATCATATCTTTGAAGTCGAGTATCTTATCCTTGAGTACTTCTAAGTTGAGTAAGTTTGAGTAGTTTTGAATATCCTTGAGTATTCTTTGAGTTGAGTAAGTTTGAGAAGAGGTAAGTATGTTTCCTTTTTATCAAGTTTCAAGCTTATGTTTATGCTTTAGAATTCCTCATACATGCTCGTACATTCCACGTACTGAGTCATTTGGCCTGCATCTTCTCATGATGCAAACACAAGTATTCAGGATCATCAACAGGAGATTCGTTGATACATCCGGGAGTTCGAGTTAGCTATGGTGAGCCTCCTTGTTTCCGGAGGATTTCATTTACTTTTCAATTTAGTCAGGATGTCGTGGGTTTTGTCCCGACTTTCATCTTTATCAGTTAGAGGCTGCATAAATAGTCAGTATAGTTGAGAAGTCTGTATTATTCATTTATTTTATTAAATGTTTTAAAGACTTAAGTTGCCTATTTTATGGCAAGTTGAATATATTATTTTTATTCTAAGTTGTTCATTGAGTTAAAGTTTTGAAAAGTTGAGTTTATTGAATTTTATTCAGTTTTAAGCTTTTGTATGCTTGAGTTAGTCTTCCGCTTGTAGTCAGCCAGGATGAGGGTTCGCTTGGGGACCAGCAATGGTTCTCGAGTGCCGGCCACGTCTAGGGTGTAGGCTCGGATCGTGACAGTAAACTTGGTCACCTTCACAGCAATATTCAATTCATGCTTCAATCCTCCAATGAAACAACTGATAGCATTTTCCTGTGATAAATTCACCCTTGTCAAGTTCCTTTCAAATACAGCTTGGTATTCCTTCACACTGCCCATCTGTTTAACCTTCTTGATCTCCTCCATGGGATCATCAAAATCAGTCCCAAACCTTTCGACCAGAGCCATCACATATTCATTCCAAGTAACAGGGTGAAGAAATTGTCTATACCTCATAAAAGATAAGTGTCACTGAATAACTTCACCCTCTAGTTGTAAAGAAGCTACTCCTATCTTCTCTTCTGCTGGAACTCATTCCATGGAAAAGAATTGGTCAATTTTAAACAACCAAGATCTGATATCTTCTCCATTAAACCTCAGGAACTCCATCCTTGACCATCGACTGAAATTAGAACGGTGGGTGTGAAAATTATTCTCTCTTTCTCGGCGTACCCCTTCTTTTGATTGTTCCCCTCTGATTCCACCAACTGTAACTTGATTCCTCAAATCAATCATTGCTTGATCTAATATTTCTAGCGATAAAACTTTCCCAATCAAAGTGTTTACCTGTGTGAGTAATTGATGCATCATATCACGTAATTCCACAGTTTCGGCAGCCTCATTGCTTGGATTTCCATTGGATCGAGTATCCTTCACCATTGTAGCCGAGGAAAGAGTGGCTCTGATACCAATGTTACTAGATAGTGGCTCGATTGCAGGAATCCTAAAGATTCGAGGATAGAAAGATTGTCCAGGAGAAACTCGAAGATTCAATCAATGGAGGTGAATAGAGAAGAAGAGAGAAAAGTGATATGTATATTTCATATCTTGTATAGAACTGTATTACACTTTATATAGAATTGAAAATACAACTGAAATGGATTCAATTCTAACTAACTCTGTTATTTTGATTTGTGTGCCCAACTAACTGTAACTACTTCTATCACTAACTAATATATGGAAATCTCTTTTTCATGTAACATGTTCACATCTAGAAAAATACTATCTTTATTATAATTTTTATATATTAAATAGATCTTTAAAGACAATTACATATTTTGGAATAAAATTAGTGAATTTACATATCAAGCATGTGCTATAAACAATATATGCGTCTCTGGACGAATAATAACTTATTAATTTTTATAAAACCTCTCTGTTGGCTAATTGATTAAAGTTTTTGGCTAATTTTGAACGGATCCCTTTAACCTGAGCCTGAGATTGGCCAGGACAACGGATACTACACAAAAAATATTCATTAGCGGTAATTAATTAACGATAATAGTTTAGTTATCGCTAAATATACTTTTAGAGGCAATTAACACTCTTTGTAAATGTCTCTAAAGTCCATAGCAACATCCAATGACAATTAACTCATGTTGATAAATATTTTAACACTCTTTATTAATATACGTATTTATTACTGTTGGAAATTATTTTTGTTATACCGACATGACCGACAAATATTAATTGTTAGATAGGATTAATTTGCTCAAACATTATCATCATTACCTATAAAATTATATTGTGCTGTTTAAGTATTGAAGTCAATATATATATATATATATATATAGTTAGACATGACTATGTTAAAGTAGGTTATGTTTTCTCATTGTTTCATTTAGTTGTCTTGATAAAGCAAAAAAAATCACTAATATAATGCCAAGCTGACTTTAATTTGTCGAAATTATGTTTGTGCTTTCATAGATAAGTTCCACTATGATGTATTATGCATATTGCATCATGTACTTCTGTTTTATAGTTGCTAACTAGTAATATTTATAGTACTTTCAAAATGTCAATATCATACAAATCCCAACATCAATGCCATACCCCCGCACTCAATCAAAAGGCAATGTGTGTGGGGTGTGTTTGGAAATGCCCAGTCTATTCAAAGAGGAAATGATTGTATATATAGTTTTATTTTATTTTTGTAATTTGAATATAAGAAAACGATATTGAGTATATAAGTACAGTAAATAAACCGTACACACTTCTGATTGACTGACGTGTTTTAAAGTCGTGCGGTTCTAGGTTATAATATCACTATTAGCTTAGACCGTTACATCAATAATATCACGATGAATACTATTTGTCGTAACCTATATTAGATTAGTCTTTGAGATTCGTTATACATCATTCGTGATCATAGAACTTTGGGAAGTAAGCCAATTTAATGTTCATCATAATAGACATCGCGATAAGCCACTTAGAGCCATATAAGATTAATGACTTGGTGACTTCTTTTACTTTATTATGGGTGTTACTCTTGATATAGGCCACTTATATGATTGGAAAAGTATTACAATATTGTCAATAACAAACAAATTGAAAATTTACTAATTAATACGTTGTGTTGTAGCGACTAGCGAGCCACTACCTTAAAAGCAATTTCCAATCCCATAAGAAAAAAGTTTGTATATAAATTGCTCAAAATAATTTTAATGTTTTTATGACGAACTTTTATATTTTACATTAGACAAAAAAAAAATGAAAAAAAGGACTCACAAGGAATTCTTTGTCTTTACATTACCAGCGAAGGATTTTATTTCTAAATTAAAATAAAATTGCAGATAGAAAAAGAAAAAATGGGAGAAGGGATAGTATAAGATGGGAATCAAACCCTCACTAATTCGAGACGAAGTCATCAATGTGAGATCTACCTATTTGATTAGCTTTATAGCTTTTTTGTTCCAATTTTATTGGATGTTCCCCAAGGAACAACTTGATAGATTGTTCATATATGGTGCAAGCCTGTCGATCACAAGATTAAATTATATTATATAATGTTTGCATTGGAAAATAATTTGGTTTGTGTGAGTTTGATTTTTGGAAAATAGCATTCTATAAAGAAGGAATCCTGGATTTACAACATTAATACCTCTAGCTAGATACTCTTAACGGATATATACAAGTTGCACATTTTAAAGTAAATTAAATTAGCTTAATTAAGCACAATAACAAACTTTTATTAAAAAATAAATAAAGACATGTTACATCCCCTGTAATTCTCCTCCAAAAAATGACAACCATAAGCACATTAATAGCTGTTTATATACATATAAATATAATTAAGAGCATAATATATAGCTTATAATTCTCCAGATGTCACCCTCAAGCTCCATTACTTCCTTTCACCTTTCATGCTGAAACTGGATTTTACACTTGGGAGATGCTGACAGTCATTGGTAAAACTCAAATTTCCTTTTCTTTTTTTTAAATATATATATATATATATATATATATATATATATATAAAAGAAAAATCTTTTTGGCCAGAAAATTTGGCTATAATTTGGTCAGAATGATTTTTTATCTATGCTATTTTACCTTTTAAAACATTTTTATCCTTTTAACTTTAATACCTTCTAACTAAAAAATGAAAAAAACATCAGTTTATTTTAAAATAAAAAAATATTATAGTTTTTTTAATTTTCTTGCCAAATTCTGTCCAATTTTCTGGCCATTTAGCACTTCTTATATATATATATATATAGGAAAAATCTTTTTGGCCAGAAAATTTGGCCAGAATGATATTTTATCTTTTTAAACATTTTTACCCTTTTAACTTTAATACATATTAACTAAAAAATGAAAAAAATATCAGTTTATTTTAAAATAAAAAAAATATTATAGTATTTTTAATTTTCTGGTCAAATTCTGGACAAATTTTCTGGCCATTTAACACTTCCCATATATATATCTCTTCAAACTTTAGAGTTCCAATATCTTGTTTTGCTAATTGTCATTTTCTTTAGGTCCAATTATTTTGTGTGTCATTTAATACGACTGTTAATATGTTTGGTCAAACTTTCAAAATCAATTTATTTTGAATTTTTCTTTTTTTATGTTACTCTTCATATTTCATAAGCATATTATTTTTCTTTTCAATACTTAGCTAAACACCTCACATTTTTTAAAAATAAGTAATTTTGACGTCCCAAAAGCTTGGTCAACTGGTTATAGAGCTTACAATCTCCACCTTATGGCTAAATATGAACAACCACCAATCCCCTCCCCTCTTGCTTGGTTCATTATTAGTGCTTTAATTTCTTTTTTCTTTTTTTTTTATATGTCTCATTCAATGGATCATCATGATGTATTAAATGCTCTTATTTGTTAGCTTGTTGCAAATTAAAGAGATTACTACTGAAATTAATGTAGAGAGCGTTTCTTTCTTTAATTTAAATTAGAAACTGTCTATTTACAGGTCGGCATGATACGGCTTCCCCTGTCCTTGCTTTCGTTTTTATATTTATCCCGTTTCGTTTGATTTAACATGAAATTTATAAAGATTTTTTCTTTTTATTATTTGTAGTAACATAAAACATTACATTAAAGATAAAATAGACATTTTAAAATTAAACTTTTAAATAATATAAAATGTGTCATTCTTTTTTAGATTAACTTAAAAAGAAAAATGAGAAAGCATTAGCTTTCTTAAGTAAACATATTGGGGGATGCAAAAAGGAGAAGACAAAGGCACTAAACGACATTTGAACCTAAGCTTATTTTATCTCTATTTAATTTATGTGATAGCGTTTAAATTTTGATTTAGTATAAAATTTAAGAAAAAAATAAATTTTTAAAAATTTATGATCTAAAATAAATCTTAAATATTTGTGTGACTATATATTAATTAAGATAAATTGAAATAGGAGAGTGATAGACTTACACTGGTGTCATAAAGCATTCCTCTTCATCTTTATGTAAATCTTTTAAACGGAAACTTTTATCATTACAGGTCTAGCAAAATATTTATTGGTATAGGCTTGGCGATCACACAAACAAAAATAATAAATTCAATGTAACTATATAAATGATGTCTAAAAAGAACAAAATAAATACAAATTTATTTTTATCTTTTAAGTTAAAAATGTTATTTTTGCGAGACCTTCTATTCGAATGGAAGACTATACATGTTACATGAATTTGTACATGGGCTACGTTGTCTAGTTCTAGTTCGTGAAAGAAATGTAATTTATATAAGGCATAATATATAAACATGACCCTTAACTTAGCTTCAGCGGATAACTATGCCCTTCAACTTTGAGTGTGCACAAGTAGACACTTAAACTTATATAAAATTGAACAAGTAGACACACGTGTCCTACATGACATAATACACGTAGGACGCCACATAGGACATAAACTTGTCATATAGGATGTCATGTAGGACGAATGTCTCTATTTGTTCAATTTTATATAAGTTTAAGTGTCTACTTGTGCACACCCAAAATTAAAGATCATAATTACCGATTGACGTCAAATTAAGGGACATATTTATGTATTATGTCTTTATATAATATTGTTAGATTATTTTTACGTATTTTAATAGGTAACTTACACAAACTTAGATACATGATTAGTATTGATGTTGCTAGCCATTCCAGAGGCGGACCCACCGTACGTACCCCTCTAGGTGGGATGCACGTGTATCCGCTAATTTCAAAAAAAATCATGTGCATATATGTATATTTATTTTAAGAAATTTATAGAAATTAGAATATAATTAACAGTGCAATCATGAAAAGCATAGGAGTGTCATTGTGCTATTGGTACAAGCCAGATAATCTACCCATGAGACTTGAGTTTGAATCCAGCTAGAATGTTTTTTCACTATTTTTATTTTAAGTTTATCTTAGAGCTCATATTTGAGCTAAGGTAATATTGGTGCATCCAAAGTCTTCAAATCCTAGAGGGGTTCTTACTTATCGTAAAATCGTCTTCAACTTTCTTTCTTTGCTCTTTTCCGCATCGCGATTAATAATTGGATAGAATCTCCTTAAATAAAGAAAGGGGCGTACAAGGTAAATTTATTTTCTTCATATTATTAATGTAATTTAATTTATTATAATATATTAATAATTATTTTTAATAAGAGGGTATTTTGATTGGTTTTTTCTAAATAATTTTTCACTTTTAAACTCTTTTTTATTTTCGAAGGTTGTTTGGAAAAAGACAAAAAGATATTTTTAAACACTTATTTGTAAGCCAAAAAAATATAATAGAAGTTAAAAATTAAAAAAAAAATTGAGTATAATCAACTTATAACTTAATATACTTAAAAAGTAACTCTAAACCCTCCACCCCAACCCCACCCCAACTAAATTATCAATCAATGTTCATTAGGATAAGAAGTCTTAGCACCCCCACTGAATTCTCAATCTCGGTTCATTTTTTCCTATCACTTTTTGACTTAGCACACTATTCTAATTAGTATTAGGTCTTGAAAAAATATTTGAAAAATAAATAAAAAATAATAATTAGATCTTGAAAAATTATTTGAGAGATAAATGAGTAATTCTAAATATAAAAAATAAAAAAAATTGATATGTAAAATGTGATAAATAAAAATAAAAAAATAATCGTGTCAAGTCAAATAGTTAGATGACGCCAGTGATGACGGTATCAGGAATATGTTATGAACGAAAAGAGTATGCTTCAATAAAAAAGGTTGGGTGGTGAATGGTGATGGCTCAATCACCCGACCAAAGGAAACTCCAAACACCATTGGGAAACGCTTTCCTGTCCAACAGTAGAAAAGACAAACAACATATGGACCTTTTATCTCTATTTTAACCATTATTAACTTCTCCGATCATAAATTTTAAAATTAAAATTTAAATTCTGAATGAAATTTTTGAAGTTATATATTCATAACTTAAAATTGTGTTTAGAAATGTATTTTAGTTTTAAAAAAATAAAAATAATACTTAAGTGAGTAAAAATGAAGAGAATTACAAAGTGAAGAATTGAACTTTCACTAGTAAAGTGGGAGTTCAAATATTCAATCAATTGAGCTACAGTTTTCCAAGTAAAATTTATGTGACCACTTTTTGAAACTTGAAAATAAGTAGTATTTTGAAAATAAAATTTTAAAATCCAATTCAAAATCTATTACTATCAAACATAATTTTTAAAATTTAATTTAAAATATATGAGAAACTCTTCTATGATGTCAATAGTAAAAAAGACAAACAACATAAGGACCTCTATCCCAATTTTAAGCATTGCTAAGCCCTTTTTAGCAAACTATTCATTTTCTCTGTTAAGTGAGAGACCTATAAGATTCCAATTTTTGTTCACCTATTTTCCCAATGAACGGCCTTGGCTTTTCCTTTATCTCAACTCTCTCTTTAGTTTCTTTATATATCCTTCACTTTTGGTTCTTCACAAATTAACTACTACTCCTACTCTGTGCATGCAATAATGGCTATTGATTGTATGATCACAAATGCAAAATCTCCAATGATAGATGAAAAAAAACAATTTATTTTTGATGCATCGCATATGAAACGTGAGTCTAATATTCCCACACAATTCATATGGCCCGACCACGAGAAGCCTTGTGCCGTAGTACAAGAACTTCACGTACCCCTTATTGACTTAAGGGGTTTTCTTTCTGGTGACTTCGACGCGGCCCAACAAGCATCTAAACTTGTTGGAGAAGCGTGTCGGAGTCATGGCTTTTTTCTTGTGGTGAACCATGGAGTTGATGCTAATCTTATTTCTAATGCTCATCGTTATATGGATACGTTCTTTGACTTGCCGCTTTTGGAAAAGCAAAAGGCTCAGAGGAAAATTGGCGAGCATTGTGGTTATGCTAGTAGCTTTACTGGAAGGTTTTCGTCAAAGCTACCTTGGAAAGAGACACTCTCTTTTCGTTACTCTGCTGAAGAAGAATCATCTCACATAGTTGAAGAGTATTTTCAAAGGACATTGGGTGAAAGTTTTAACCAACTTGGGTACGGACTGTACTACTCTATTCGTTTCAATATATTTATTTGTTTCAGCTGACTGCAAGATTCTAAAATTTCTTTATTATTTTAAATTTTGTGTCACTCAAAACCAGATAAACAATTTGATATAGAGGCACTATATATATATATATTCTTGATTATATATGTAAATGAGTTAACCTTTTTTTCCACTTAAATTATATAGGAATGTTTATCAAGAATATTGCAATTCCATGAACACACTTTCTCTTGGGATCATGGAACTCTTAGGGATGAGCCTAGGCGTAGAGAAGAGCCACTTCAAAGAATTTTTCGAAGAAAATGATTCGATAATGAGACTCAACTACTATCCACCATGTCAGAAACCGGAGCTCACCTTAGGAACAGGGCCTCATTGTGACCCAACATCATTAACAATTCTCCATCAAGATTGTGTTGGCGGACTTCAAGTTTTTGTGGACGATGAATGGCGTTCCATCAGTCCAAATTTCAATGCATTTGTGGTTAACATAGGCGACACATTTATGGTAAGATATTTTCACATTGTAACGATGAAATGATATATATCATATGTGTTTAATTAGGACGTACAACATGAATATGATGTCCACATATATATACTCCATTGAACAAGTTGAAATATAGGTGAAAAAGTGGTCACATAAATTTGATCTAGTGGGGTTTAAACATTTTTTTTTTTGACCTTTTGCAGGCGCTATCAAATGGAAGATACAAAAGTTGCCTGCACAGAGCAGTAGTAAACAATAAGACTCCTAGGAAATCACTTGCTTTCTTTCTTTGTCCAAACAAAGATAAGGTGGTGAGCCCACCAAATGAATTGGTGGACTCCAACAACCCTCGAATATATCCTGATTTCACATGGCCTACTCTCCTTGAATTTACTCAAAAACATTATAGAGCTGATATGAACACTCTTCAAACATTCTCAAATTGGCTTCATGATCAACATAATACTACAACACAAGTTTAAGAGCTACAAGATTGAAGACCTTGAAATTTTATTTATATATGTACGTGTACACGTTCTCTTAGCTTCTACGAAGAATATGACAATGTATGGAAATTAGGGGGAAGAGGCATAAAGGAGATGTTTCTTTCGAAAATTTCACTAGAAGAATGAAAATTTGGAAAGAAAGAAAAAGAGGAGACATGTTCTTCTTCTTCTTCTTCTTCTTTTTTTCCATGAAAAGTTGAGTTAAAAAAAAAAGTAAATATAGAGGAGATAGGGAAGGACAAGGAAAGGAATAAAAGTGTTGTATAACTTAGTTTTGTTTATTTAACTTATTGAAAAAAATGTAGAGAAGATTATGAATAGCTAGCTTTACTGGTATCCAATGTATTCATTTCTTTTGTTTCTCTTCTTCTTTGAGGTCTTCCTTTTTTGTGTTTAGTCTCCGAGCTAGAGGCATCTCAAGCACATTATGATCTAAAAGTGAAAATCAAATGAAAGCCTTAATTACAATTTTAAAAATAAATTTATATATATTTTTCTTGAAATTTATTCTTTTAGATTTTTGAGATGCAAAATTGTTAATAACTTTTTATAATTAACTTTTTTAATGAGTCTTTTTAAATTGTTGATATAGTCAATCCATTTTAGTCTTTTTCTAGATAGTATTCCAAATGTGTGAAATAGTACTTATTCAATATTTTTTCCTGAAAAAACACCTATATTATTATTAAAATAAAATAAAATGAAACCCTTTAAATTTGGAGGTCTAAGGCACCTTGCCTTTTGTTTAACCTTTTAGTGTCGGGCTCTTGCTCAGAGCAACGATAAAATTATCTTTACTTTAAATCATGAAATCAACGATTGATATTTAAGATTAGAATAAATTACATACATTACATATTTTAGGTGTGGCCTTTTTTCATGGTACCCTGATTTTTCGTGCTTTAATTAAAGCATTTTAAATTGATGATTTCAAACCCTTGCAAGGTAGTTAAATACTATAGTTTTTACAAAATGTCACGAATTAATTTTGTATGGACTTACTTGATAGCATAAAATTGATACTATTAGATGCATCGAAAAGTTTGAAATAGAAAGAGATCAAGGGGTCCACGTAGGGAATCATTTCAAAATACAAATAGGTCCAGAAGTAAGAAAGAGAAAATGAGTGGAGAGGTAAGATAAAGTCCAAAATATGTATTAATAATATATAGACATAGCTTTCAAAATTAGGATATGGATTCTTGTGCAAGTGTGTTTGTTTTTATTCTTGGCATTTATTTTATATCTGGAGATTTGGATGTTTGTGACTTTATGGAATGCTAAGGAACACTGTCTTGCTCTTTGTCCTTGTATGTTGCAACATTCTTCCTACCATATTATATCATCCAAATTGGTCACCCAAAGGAAAAAAAACTAATCTATAGTATATTTTATTTGTTAACTATACTAAATTATTTGTGGAGGGAGTGCTAGTCCCTACGTAACTCCAGCCTCATATTATCACTCCCGTCGCTTTTGTGCTTTTGTCCACATTAATAATTCAAAATCGATATATTGGTCATGAGAGTCAGTTTGACTAATCTTTAAAGCGAAATTGTATTTAGTGATCATTTGTCCATATTGCATTACGATTTCATTTTTTTAAAAAGAAATAGTTTATTTTTAAAGTGAAAAATGGTATTTGAAAGTTGGATTCAGTTGTTTTTGGCCATGAATACAAATTAAAATTGACTTTCTGCGAGTTATTTGAAGTTGGAAAAAGTGAAGCATCTTTTGTTGTTTTCCAAATTTTCAAAAATTCTGAAATTCGATTTTTGAATTATGAAATTTCGTGACATATATATATCCTTCTTTAATAATTGAGGTTAGATTTGCCCTCGCATATTTTGAACTACGAGGCTTAATTTTGAGCCATATGGCTAATCCATGTTAAACATGTTCTACAAAGGGAAAATTTGGACAACTTCGAGCAACGGAGAAGGTACGTAGATCTGATCCCAAATTACTAATGGAGAATTTTTTTTTGAACCATTTAGCATAGTTGAGTAACAAATATGACCTTTTTCTTGTTTCTTTAATTTTAGTATAGCTTACATAAATGTCTTAGTGTAAGACCTAAATTACATTCTATTCCTACTTTTTTCTATTTTATAAAAAATCCATTCAAATATCAGTCATCCGGATACATAAGTTTCATCCGGATACATTATACAACTACTTTGTTGAGATTAAAAAGGAAATTAAATATAAAATTAAATGTCAGTTCCCCAAATCATGCAAATCAAATTGATGTCAATCTCTCCCAAATAACAGCTCCAAACAATTCAAATTTCAAATTTTTTTCTCTCAAATTCTCTCCCAAATTATAACAGATTCAAAAAAAAAAATCGACAATTTTATATAATTATGTATCATATACAAAAAAAAAACTATGAATATTATAAAACAGTGTTGCAGATACTTAACAACATGCGATACATCACAACATCATGATACATAACTATGTTATACACATAACAAAGTCATGTATCATATACATAACTATGAATATGATACAAACTGATTTTGTTATAAAACATTAGTGTTTATGTATCAACAGTAATATTTGATAGTGTCTACCGATACATAACCTTCTACTAGTTAAACAAGGCAGGGTGTATGTGTCGGTAGTAAAAAGATAACGAATTTTGTAATATTTTTGTATCCAATACATAACTATGAACATGATACATAGTAATTTGTGTTTCAATAAATTAGGGTTATGTATCACAACTAATATTTGAAAACAATATATTGTACATGATTAAATTGTACTGTATCATAAAGGTGAAACGAACGAATTATACATTAATTTAAGAATCAAAATCAACTAGATACATTAAAAGATCTGAACTCATATGTATCATAAAAAAGATGAACAACAAAAAATCGGAAAAAAAAGTCAACAATCTGCTTTGCTGAAAGCAAAAAAAAAAATGATGAAGAAATCCTTCTACACTTTATCTTTTTCTCTACATCAACTCCCGTATTTTTTTTTTTCACTTTCAACAATGGCGTCACTCATAGATCTCGACCCAAAGCCCTAAGCGGAGCCACCAACAACTCGACATTTTGCTCCTTTTTTGGGCATTTTTTCCACAATCGATTTTGAAGTTGAAGATGCATCCTTTTTCGATTAAATTTGTAGATGGAAAAGCTAAAAAAAAAAAAATCGACTACTTGATGAAGTAGAAAGAAAAAAATAGATGAAGAAGAAGATGAAGAATAACTACCTCTTCAGTAACTTACAGTTGATAAATCAGAAAGAGAAAAGATTTGAAATTCAAAAATAAAGTGATGGAGATAATTGATGATACGTGATTTTAGGCATGAAAAAAGGAAAAAAAATCTTGGGGTAATAGTTTACAATGATGTATCCGGAAAAGTGAGAGAAATTATGGAAACGAGGAATTTTTGTAATTTTTTGAAATGGTAGGGAATAATAGAAAAATAGAGTAAAAAAGGATGTGTAGTAAGGTAATTAATCCTTAATTGTAGCAGCTCGACCTTATGAGTTATGACTAATGAAAATACTATTATTAGGGATGTGTAAAAATCGAATCAACCAATAAATCGAATCGAAAAATTGTTATTGGGTTATTGGGTTTTTAATAGGTTTATAAAAATACTATTGGGTTATTGGTTAGGTTTTTTCTATTGGATAAACCGATAATCCAATAAGACGGTAATAATTACTACTTTATCCTACCTAAATATTAAATATTAATAATTTAATATATAACTATACACTATAACTATATCAAATTATCAGTACTCTATCCACTTCACACTAGGCCGCCTGTTTACTCAAAACCTAAAGACTAAGAGGGTTCACAATTGTAGCTAGTTGATTTTAGTTTTAGTTTTAGTCTTGTTAGACTATTTGATATTAGTTTTATTTTTAGTTTGTAACTGTATGCTAATTGTTCATATTTGAGTTGACACATCCATCTATTTTTACTTGTCCATATTTGAGTTGACACATCCTTAAGAAGTAATTAATAAAATGATAAGTTTACTATATCATTTTTTGAATAGAAAAGTGAACAACCTAAATTGTCAAGCTTTCCCTTTCCTCAAAGTCTCAAAATGCTCAAAGCCTGATCCCAACAAAGTATAAGGTTATTTTGATATCCTATTTACTCAAATGAAGGTCTTGATCAATATTCAAACTTACCTAATTCTAACTTTTTGGAAGGTCTAACGAATAATTAATAGGTTATTATATCAAACCCGAGGTTTTCATGATCAACTCACTCTCATTCACATAGTTTTACCCCTATTAACCTCTCTTGAGCAGTTCATATGCTCAATAACTCATTTTTATAAAGTTTTTAGATTTCTGATGTGAGGCAAAAAATATATATTTTAATTATTATTTACCTCACATTTATAATTTATATTTACCTTTTTTTAGCATGAATTTTATAGATTATGCTAAATAGTGTATTTTATTTGTAGGAGTAAATTGATGTAAAATTAAAAAAGTTTAGAGTTAAAACAAATTAAAAATATGGAAGATTGAAAAAGAAAATCAAGCAGATGGCATAATGAATTAAATTTTATAAAATAATATACGCTGGAATCAAAAGTTGCAGTTTCAATATGATCAAATGTCACGTGTCAACCACGAAGGCAATATTCCAATGGAAGTCGGCTACAGCAAACGGTTTTCACGCGGAATCCAATTATGTTAAGGTTTTGGGTTCCTAATTTATTTTGGACTCAATTACTATTTGAATTTTCTACATCTATAAATAATTCATGAAAATAATTATTAGAGAGATCAAAATATAGTAGATCAATCATAGGCTATGGCATCAAAGTATAAAGTTGTAAATACTTTTTAGGGTTCTTTTCTTTTCTTTTTTTCTTAGATATTAGTGGTTAAACGCCCTTGTTCTGGGGCTGTAGCTACGAATTGATTGTTGAATATTAAAGGTTTTTGAATTAATTCTTGGTTATCGTTTAAGTTACTTTTATATTCTTGTTTTAGTATTTCTTGACTGGCCATCTAGAGATAAACATATTGTCTATTCTTAAAATCGAGAAAGGAGATGGTAGATAGACCAGAGAATATAGAAAGCTCGATCTTCCATTGAGTTGATGTATGTTCAAGAGTGATGCCCGGACGAACAACTTGCTTGGTTACGAAATATGATGAATTATAAATGCTCGCCAGTTAGGCATGCTATCCCCGCTCAACGATGTAGTTAGACAGCTAACTGGAGTAGGCGACTAGAGGTCGAGAGACCCGACTTATACAATTAACCCTATAAATCAGGAACTTGATAAACGAAATTAGTTCATTGCCTGATATACGATACATGAAATCCGATATAAGTTGTAGCCCTGGAATTATCCCAATCACTATAAGTAATATTATTATTTCATTCTTGCATTCTTTTCTTTACAAATAAAATCAAGCACTTTTGGCACTCTTAAATAAATAATTAGACTAGTATAATTTAGTAAATAGTTAATCGATAAGTCCTTTGAGTTCGATAATTCAGTTCTTTTAAGAGCCATTATATTACTTGTGCGACCCGGTACACTTGTGTGTGCAATTGGGAGCAATAAATTTTTGACGCCGTTACCAGGGCCCTAGAAATTAACTATTCTTCTAGGTTATACTTTTGCTTTATTTTTATTTTTTTTAAGTTAGTTTTTATTTCCTGAACAATTCATTATTATTATTTTTCTTTCTTTGAATAATTTGGTACTCTTATTGATATGGATGATAGGAATAAATCGTGGTTGGGTGATGAATGTCCTTTATGTCATATATGTGATCGTCAATATATTCATTGGAATGGTTGTCCTAAATCTTATTTCCTTCATCCGAACCTCTATTATGATCCTTCTGTTATTTGTGATGTTGATAGGGGCGATGAAGTGGAGAATGAAAAACAAGAGGCGCGTAATGTGAATTCATTTATGGAATGTACGGATATGTTGGACAAAGTTAATTCAAAATTCACAGAACAAATATTTGAATGCACGGAAGAGCACAAAAAATCTTGAAACCGCTGGATAAGCTTGACGCTATTCAATTAGAAATCACAGTCCAAACTGAATTAGGAGAGATTGAAGCCCAACAAAGAGAAAGTTATGGAGAAATGGAGATAGTGAGTCAATTTTCGATACAAGGACAAACTCAACTTCTAAAGTTAGAAGAGTCTATCCGTGATGGTCTCACATGCATGACAACCCAACTAATTGAAGGAAGAGTTGAGCTCACACAAGAAATAGATCAATTTGGCTCAAATATTCATGACTTGGAGGCTAATTTGAACAAAAAGATTAAGGTGTCTGAAGCCCAATTATCAATTGTCGTGAATGATGACCAACTAGTGGAGAAAAAAGAGGAATTCCAACCATTCAACTATACCTTATTCTTTAATATCGATGTTGAGAAAGAGTAAAAAAGTGAGAATATTGTAAAAAATGGTGCTTTGGAGTTGAGGCAACTTGAATCTCATTTAAAACACTTTTCTATAAAATCTGAACTAATGGATGAGTGTATAGATGAGGTACAAGGCCGCTACATTTTAAAGTTTTTTAGTCCACGTAGACAAAACGACATTCCTCACCTAAGGGTCAAGAAGTGCAAGATGCGACTTATATTACTTGGTTCCTTTATGTTTATACCACCTCCCCTTGAGAGGAGCAGAAATATAGATGCAAAGTTAGGGGTACAATTCATAAGTTCAAAGTGGAAAGAAAAGTAGTGAATTTACTTGTGTCGTGCTGCGACGTTAAATTAGACACTTATTGGGAGGCAACTCAATTTATAGTGTAATTTCTTATTTTTTTAGTCTCATTTTTTTGTGTTATTTTTACAGGTTTTGGAGAAGTCTGAGTATCCGAAATTTGAAGCTAAAGAGCACGTTTGAGCTTAAGTGTGGGGTGACGACCCTTGATGAAAATTAAGAGAACATGCTACTAGCTAGGCCTAAAGGCCTCAGGGAGTTTTTCTAACCCTTGTTTTAAATTTTACTTGATGCTTTGGTGACATAACATCTTTTTAAGTATGGGGTGGAGGAATGAATTCCTAGTTTTTACTTTTTTTTTGAGTCTTTTCTTTTTAGGATGGGTTCCTTGACTTTTGTTTTCGGTTCTTTTCCTGAGGATAGTCCCTTTGAATCGAGTGTCTTTTATTTTTTTAGGAATAATTTTTCTTTTAATTTTTTTTTTTGAGAGAAAAGAAAAAACCCCTTTGAGTGGTATTATACTTGCTATTTAGGTCTAATTTTTTAGTAGTACTTTCTTGTGAATGCTTGATTGATAAGGAAATTGCAGACTCTTTGACACCTAAGCTCATGGTTGTGACCTTATATATAGCTTATTTTATTTTGTAGTTTGTTATGATCTCTCTTAGAAGTGAAACTGATCTATTTTGATTGATATTTGTGCCATGTGTGGTGAGAATTTGTTTATTCCATATTTTGCATCTTAGTCTAGAACTTGCCATGCATGTTATTGAAGCGAAATAAAAAATGTTACTTTGTTTAGGAGATGATAATAGGTTTTCTTTGATTTGTCTGGTAAATTTTAGTCTTTTAAGATATTATATCACTACTTATCCCTTTTGAGCTTGTACCCTTTTGTTGGTAGCCATATTTTGCCCTTAACTCTTTTGTTCAATCCCTAATTTTTGCACCTTGCTTCTTTGAGCATTATAGCATAGACTTATTCTAATTGTTAATTCTGAAGAAAAAAATATGATTGAGTGAAAAGGTAATCAATGATAGCTAAAAAGGGCTTAAAAGATCCTCTTTTGAAAGAATGTGACATGAAGAAAAAAAAAAGAACAAAAGAATGTGACATGAAAAAAAAATTGATTGAAGCATTCTTGATATGATGAGAATTGCTTGTGAAATAATTGTTGAAGAGAGGGCTGAAAATACAGAGACAAAATAATGGGTGATGAAGTCTAAAATTGCAAAGTGCTTAATAAAGTGTAAGTCATTATTATATAATTTTCCTACCTGTCCCCTAGCCTACATTACAACCCGTTAAAGTCCTATTTGATTCTATTCAAGTATATGCTTAATTAGTAGAATTGTACATAATGGACAAGCATATAGTTCTTTGTGCATACATGTGAATTTTCTTTGTGAGTGTGAGAGTTGTTCTTGATATGAAGTCCTTAATTTATATTCAATCTTTTTAATTGAGTGTGTGGACTATTTCTTCTTGTGAAGACATTTATTTCGTGATGGATAGATGATTTTATTAACTGTCTTTGATAAAAGTAGGGGAGCAAGCTTAAATTTGATAAGTTCAAAGTCCTTCCTTATGGTTAGGAGGTTAGAGGTTTGTTGTTTATATGGATGTTTTGCATAATGATTGAGAAGTGTACTTGATGTTTTGAAATTGGTATATGGCCTAATTGTTTGTATAAATCAAAGTGATGACATTCCTAATATGAGTTTTTGAGATGAGCTTCAATGTTTGCTCGAGTACTAACAAAAGTTAAAGTGTGGGTGTTGATGTGAGGCCAAAAATATATATTGTAATCATTATTTGCCTCACATTTATTATTTATATCTTCCCTTTTTGAGCATGAATTTTATGGATTGTGCTAAATAGTATATTTTATTTATAGGAGTAAATTGGTGTAAAGTTGAAAAAGTTTAAAGCTAAAACGAATTAAAAATGAAAAGTTGAAGAAGGAAATCAAGCAGATAGCTTAATGAATTAAATTTTATAAAACAAATATACTGCTATGCATATTGGAATCAAAAGTTGCAGTATCAATATGATCAAATGCCACGTGTCAACCACGAAGGCAATATTCCAATGGAAGTCGGCTACAGCAAACGGTTTCATGCGGAATCCAATTCTGTTAAGAGTTTGAGTACCTAATTTATTTTGGATTCAATTACTTTTTGGATTTTCTACATCTATAAATAACCCATGAAAATAATTAGGATAAATTATCTATATACACATCTTTATTTTCCATAATTTTCATTATTTCCTACCATTTCAAAATATTTTCAAAATTCCTTATTTTTTCCCCAAATTTTCAAGTCAACCGGATACATAAGTATCCCATCCTTAACACATGATTTCGTTCTTTTTTTCACTCCTTTTCCATAGTTTGCTCTACAATCTTATCAGTTATAATTTTCATATCAATTTGATTTTCAAAAGAATTCTCTACAATTTTATCCGTTAGAATTTTCATATCAATTTTATTCTCAAAAGGATTCTCTCTCCGGTCAATCAAATTCAAACAACTTAATTGATATACTGTGTCTCCTCCATAGTCATCTTCTTCAATTTTATTTTTTTTCTTTTTTATTTCCTGATGCATATGGATTAGGATTATTCTTTTAGTGTTGGTGTTACTCAACTAGTCGAAGAAGGATGCATCTTTGCCTTCTAAATAGACTGTGGAAAAAACGCTCAAAAAGACGAAAAAATTCGATCTACTGATGGCTTTTGTAAGGACTTTGGATCGATATTCATGACGTCTATGTTAATAGGAAAAAAAAATTACAACAGTGAATGTTGAGAAGGAGAATTAGAATGAGAAGAAGGATATACCTTCGTTTTCTAAAGTAAATGTAGAAAAAAGTGGATGTACATTTGTCTTCTAAAGTGATTGTTGAGGAAGAGAAGTCGAAATAGATTAGATTGTTGATTTTTTTTTCCGATTTTTTCTTGTTCATCTTTTTTCTGATATATATGTGTTCAGATTTTTAATGTATCAGGTTGTTTTGATCTCTTAAATTAATGTATAATGTCTTCGGTTTAACATTATGATACATTACTATTTCACTATGTACAGTGTATCGTGTTCAAATTACTAATTAGATACATTAACTAGATTTTTAATGTATCTAGTTAGTTTTGTTTCTTAAATTAATGTATAATGCCTTTGTTTCAACACTATGATACATTACAATTTTATCATACACAGTGAATCGTGTTCAAATATTAATTTTGATACATAAACTTAATTAGTTTTGATACTTGATATAAAACTTCTTCCAAATGTATCATTTATCATGTATCTAGGTGTTGCTATGCATCTTCTCTCTTATTCAAATTTAGAAGGATATGTAACAATACATGATACATTAAAGTGTCATACAAATATGTATCAGATTCATAAACAGTGATACACAAATGTTATTATCAAAAGTTTGTTTAGTTTGAGGCAAAATATGAAGTTCTTGCAGCTATGTATCTAATACAATAAACATGAAGCGCATTAATACATATATTATATCATGTATTAGATACACAACATAATGAATCATGTACACAATATTCTGTGTTTTAAATAGTGCTAACATCAAATACAATTTTTTTTATCAAACGCAACTGCACAAATTGTGTGTTAGATACACATTTTTATGAAACACAAATATTACATCTACTAAACCATATAACTGATAAATGATATAATGTATCGGATACACAACATTCTATTATTGCATGAACAAATATATAATATTTTAGACATGATACGTAAATTTAAATTTATACTAGTTGTATCTGATACGTAGCAACTATCACAAAGTAATGTATCGATTTCAAACCTTACATCTTATGGACATCAATTACTTATTTAATGTATCTAGTAGAAATACAACACTTCTCAATTTAAACGAGATACATAAATAGTAATGTATTGATAAATCTATCCATCTCAGAAACAAAATTCAGAAAACAATTAAACAACATTATAAAAGGTATGAATGATCCATTAAAGCTATCCATCTCTTCAGCCTTTCTATTTGTTATATCAATTTATAACGGATACATTGAAAATTCAAACTCTTGTTTCTTCACCTCAACGATGTATCAGATCTCCAAATTTTTTCTCAACTCATCGATCTTTAATTCAACTGCAGTGGTTGATTTGAGATTCACAAATCAATTTTTTGACCAACAACAATTTCATCACTTTTGTATCATTCATATCTCACCTCACTTTCTCAGATTTCGAAATGTCTCAACAAGATGGACATGTTCACGTTGTATCAATACAATTTATCGACAAGTTTGATTCAAAAATTGAATTTTTTTAAGAAAGAATGAGAAGAACAATTTTGGGATACATTTACTAGTTTTTTTTTTAATGTATTTTGAAATACAAATTGAAGTGGTCAGTAACTTCTTTGACCATCTCTTACTGTGGTGCCACGATCGAGGTGAGATGATGAGTATGCCAAACAGCAGAATCAACATTTTCCTGTGATATCCTTCCGCTATATATCAGGTTTTCAAGTTTTTCCTCGTCTAATCGATCTACTGCAATAATATATTTGAAATTTACAAAAGAAATTATTTTTCAACAACTAATCATCATGTATCTTATCAAATTTTTGGCAACTTTGAATCTGATTTGAATGATTATTCGATGTATAGAGAGGAAAAAAATGAATTTTGAATTTGTTGATTCTAGAAGGATTTGCGTCTGATTGAATTGTTTGAAGCTAGGACGATTTGGAAGGTAATTGAGAGAAGAAAATTTAAATTTTGAATTAATTGAAGTTGTTACCATTTGAGAAAGATTGACAATAAATTGATTAGCGTGATTTAGGGAACTCACATTCAAAATTGATTCCCTTTCCTTTAAAAGTGTAACTGAATTTGTTTTAATGTATTAGAATTGATATATCCGACTTATTTGCTATGTATCTGGATAGCACTGATTTTGAAGGGATTTTCGTAAATTGAAAAAGCTTAGGGATAGAATATTATTTAGATCTTTACACTATGGAATTTAGGTAAGTTATACAAATAATTATTAGAGAGATCAAAATATAGGAGATCAATTAGGAGGAGATCAATCATAGAGCATCAAAGTATAAAGTTGTCAATACTTTTTAAGGTTCTTTGCTTTTCTTCTTTTCTTAGATATTAGTGATTAAATGCCCTTGTTCTGGGGCTGTAGCTACAAATTGATTATTGAATATTAAAGTTTTTTGAATTAATTCTTGGTTATCGTTGAAGTTACTTTTATATTCTTGTTTTAGTATTTCTTGACTGGCCATCTAGAGATAAATATATTGTCTATTCTTAAAATCGAGAGAGGAAATGGTAGATAGACCAGAGATTATAGAAAGCTCAATCTTCCATTGAGTTGATTGCGTTCAGGAGTGACACCCGGATGAACAACTTGCTTGGTTACGAAACAGGATGAAATATAAATGCTCGCCAATTAGTCCTGCTATCCCCGCTCAACAATGTAGTTAGACAGCTAACTGGAGTAGGCAGGTAGAGGTCGAGAGACCCGACTCATACAATTAACCCTGTAAATCAGTAACTTGATAATCGAAATTAGTTCATTGCCTGAAATAGGATACATGAAATCTGATATATGTTGCAGCCCTGAAATTATCCCAACCACTGTAAGTAATATTTATTATTTCATTCTTGCATTCTTTTCTTTAGAAATAAAAATCAAGCACTTTTGGCACTTTTAAATAAATAATTAGACTAGTATAATTTAGTAAATAGTTAATCGACAAGTCCTTTGGGTTCGATAATTCGGTTCTTTTAAGAGCCACTATATTATTTACGTGACCACGTACATTTGCGTGTGCAATTGGGAGAAACAATTCCCCTATATCAAAACTAAAACCTAGATTAACAATTCCATGCCCCAAAATAAAATTTAATGGAAATGATTAAAATCATGCATAATTACCCTCCCTTAGCATTCTGCCCCAATAATAATTAGCCTAGAGTTTAACCCATCTACAAAGATCTTACCCTTTAATTCTATGAAAAAATGGATAACAAAAAAGAAAGATAAATTGGAATCACTTACCTAGGAAGAGAAAAGTCAAGTTTTGAAAAAGTCACCCTTAGGATCCTCTGGTCGAATATTATAAGTTATGATCAAGATTGGACAAAAAACTGACTCAAAAACACGAAAATAAAATATTGACCTTAGTTATAGCAAAAGTCGCTATATTAGTGAACGATTCTTCACTATAGCAAACCTTTGTAGCTTCGCTGCCTTTTCTATAACAAAGGTCATTATAGAGAAGGGGGGATTTCTCTTTAGCAAAGTCCATGTATTTTTTTCACTTTGTTTATTATTCGATTTTTGTCTATTTCTCAATCCGAGGGATCTATACAAGGATCTTAAACAACTTTGCTTGAAAGCGTGATCTATAATCATTGATGACATATCTAGATATCATACTAATCAAGGCCTAATTTAGAAAAATAGCCTGAAAAGCATAGAGGGCAAATCTAGATGTCGTTCATGTCATGTGTCCAAGTTTCATAGAACATATAGATACCTTCATCTATAAGCTTACTTGAGTCATAAGCATTACTTTTATAAAACATGCATTTTTCAATAATTCATAAGCTTCATCATGTTTTCAAAGTCAAAGCATCCTCAACATCAATTTCATAAAGAAAAGGCATGCATATCTTCATAAATTTATGTTTCATGGTTCATAGTCAAAATCATGGATCATTCATGGGTCCATGCGAATTCAACTTAAAAACATGTAATTACTTCCATTTATGTATAAGAAAACATAAAACCATCAATTGAATCAACATTGAAAGGAACTCAAGGCAATTGAATAAAATCCTAATTTGATTGGAGAATCTAGCTTTACAAAATTGGAGAATGGAACCCTATAAAGGAAAGAGATCCATAGGTGAATACTATCATACCTTGATGCCATAAGCTTGCAATTAATAGTGGATTTGGAGACTTGATTTGAAACCCTAAACTTCTTTTTCTTCCTTAGAGAGAGAAATATTTGAGAGAATGAACTTGATCAACTTTTGGGAATTTAAGAGAGTGAATTGAATTGGGTGATTTTAGGGGTAAAAGTGTTTATATAGGGCATAGGTAAGAAGGTAAAACGACATAGTATTGAGTTAAAACAGTTGGCAAAAGACCCATATGACCCTTACTTAAAACTGCTGAAATGCCTCTCACGAGGGGCTTTACGGGTCGTCTAGATCATGATGGCCCATCAAGTGGGTCGTGAAAATGCCCTGCCCAACACGGACCGTTTAGACGTCTGTGGTCCTTAACAGTGACTTAAGGTGAAACCCTTTTTGGCTTGGTGACTTGACGACCCCTAGACGGGCCGTCTGAGGCACCGTCCACATGGCTCATGCCTAGGGCAGTTCTGGATAGTCTTCACGAGCCCTTTAATGGGTCGTGGACCCTTACACGGCCCATCTAGGGCACTATGAATGGTCCATGGTCTATTTTGGATTCGTGACTTGCCCGTTTGACCCTTTTTAGCCTTTTTCAAATCCAAGGTGTTACAATCTTTCATTAGAATTCGAACAAAATGAAAGAACTAATTATACACCAAAAAAATACTTACTAGAATTTCTAACTAGTAAACAATATCATTATTACTCCCTTTTAGGACTCCATAGATATTACAAAAGTTGAAATAAAAAATTAAAAAAACATGCCTACAATGATCAAGTAGTAGAATCAAGAACCGAAATATTGCTTTCAATAAACAATAATTTGATCACAATGCCAAAAATGGAGGGGACTTACATTTCGTGCGAAAAGTATTGTTCCTAGTCTCAAAAACCACATAAAAACTGAATTCCTAAATAAATCCTACCATTAAGTATTTATAGTTTTTGAAAATACACATCAAAATTTGAATAAAACTAAGGCTCGCACACGCACAACAACGTCCCATGTGTTGATGCGATCGCATCTGCTTAGTTGCATCGTATAACATGATCAAACTGATGCTACTGAGTAGCGATGTAGATCAGGTGAGATGCGTCACTACATTTAATGTTGTGGTCGCATCAATATGTCGCCTATAAAGTTGCACCCATTCCACCTCGAGTTGTGTCTATTAATTGAGTGTTGTGGCGGTACATATGGAGTTGCGGTTGCATCCCCTCATCCACACCAGCAACGATTTCGGCAACATTTTGTTCGATCACTTCCAATTCTCTTTTTTTACACTGTTTTACTTAGTTCCAACTCGATCACATGTAAATCATAATAACTTGTCTTTCGGGGCTAAAACGTAATTGACTCTTTTTTTCCAAAAAAATGAATAATAGAGTAAGTGAAATGACCTGTTTGGTCATTTTTGAAAATTTTCATAAAATTTCTATTTTGTCCATCCTGATATTGACTCCGAGTTATTTCTAATTGAGTTTTGAAAGTTGGTTTCAAACTTTGAGTAAAAAAAAGTTATGAATTTTGTAAGATTTGAGTTTGAAAGGTTAAAGTTGTTAAAAATATTTTTTGGTGTCTTTTGAAATTTCTAGTGTTGAAATGGAATTTCATTGATTCCATCAGTCCCAGAATGTGGAAATTGGACTATGAAAGTCATCAGTTTCAGATTTGGAGTCTTTTTGAGGATTTGAGGTCCTAAGTTGGAAATTTGTGAAATCTTAGCTTTTAGGTTGACTTTAGTCAATATTGGGGGTTCGGATTCTCAGATAAAAGTTCCGAGAGTTTCGCTAAATTTGAGGGATGATTTAGGCCTAGGTGAGGTCTTAGTTGAATTTTTAGAGAATTCGAGCTTGATTTGACCTTTTTAGGCATTTTGTTTATTTCTTATGAATTTTATGAGTTTCGGGTCAAGAAGACCTTAAATTCGTGTTTCAATGATTTCATTGAGTTCGGATTGTCATGTATAGCCAATTTACATATATGATTTGTGTGTACGGCGTTCTGAATGAATCTCAAGGATCCTTTCGCTGATTTCGTGTTTGAATGATTTTTCTTATTTGTGTTGTTGAAGCCAACCCTCCGCGATCGCGGAGGGGTGACCTCGTTCGCGGGAAGCGGGGCTCTTTCGCGGAGCTCATTTGTGAGTTGTCCTTCCCCATTTGTGGTGGATCCCCGAACATAATATCTTTTAAAACTTGGGGTTTCAACCTCATTTCACAATTTGTGAGTTTTGGGAGCTTTGGTGTGACAATTTGGACAAGATTTTTGAGAATAAATATTTGGGTAAAGACTCATAATCTTAAATCTTCATTTACCCATTATTATTTATGAAATTAAGTGTTCAAATCAAGATTTTGAAATGATTAATTGGAGTTTTCTTCAAGAACCCAAAAGTTTAGTAAAATGGTGATTATGGACCGATTTTTAATCCTTTTTCAAAATGGATTTCATCAATGGATTCCAAATCCCTTAGGTTTTAAGATTTTTGGATTCAAACCTCATTTTAAGAATTGGGTTTTTGAGTTGTTTTGGCCCATTTTTATAAAGTGTTTGATTTGGGTGTTGTTATTTTTAGAATCTTATTGCAATTACTTGAGTGAATTAGATTATGTGGGTTTGAAAATTGTTCGGAAAGGAAAGACTCAAGTCTTGTATTGACTTTGATTGAAATTGAGGCAAATGATCTCCTAAACCTTGTAAAATTAGTAGAATCATGTATTTCCTTTCATTTGTGTGTGTTGGAAAGTAATGAAAACGAGGTGATGGGTTCAATTATTCCATTTAATTGATATTAATGAATAAAAGAGGATTAATGAAAAGACAATGTGTTGATCATAATACTTTATGAATTTGCCTTATTGTGAACCCTAATGTGATGATTGATGACATTAATGTGGACTTGATTTGCTTAAGTTATTGTCTCTTTCTTGTGGTGCGAAATTGCTTACTTGCATTGTTTTCTAAGCACTATGATGAAACATGTGATGGTTATTGATGCTGAGGTTATTTTCGGTAAGTGATATTGATGTAGAGGTTATTGTCTGCGAGTGCTACTGATGTCGATGTCATTTTTGTTGAGTAATATTCATGCCGAGGTCATTACATGTAAGTGTTATTGATGCTGAGGTCATTTCCAAAGAGTGATATTGTTGTCGAGGTCATTGCCGGTGAGTGATAGTAATGTTGAGGTCATTACCGGCTAGTTCATGAACCATGTGCGGTTTCCATGAGTTTCGATTGATATTGTGCATAATATATTTGTGGATGTGTGTTCAGTGTGCTTGATTATTATACTTAGATGATCTTGCTACTTGTGATTGTCATACTTGCTACTTGATCAACTTTACTATTGCATATCGGACGACTAGCATTTCTACACATTTCATAAATACAGACTGTCACGCCTATCTTATCCTTATCTTGCTTGGCTAGGATTTCAATAATACTTTATAAATTTGCCTTGTTGTGAACCCTAATGTGATGATTGATGAAATGTTTTGACTTGCATTGTTTTCCAAGCACTATGATGAAACTTGTGATGGTTATTAATGTTGAGGTCATTTTTGGTGAGTGATATTGATGTAGAGGTTATTGTCGGAGAGTGCTACTGATGCTGATGTCATTTTCGTTGCTAATATTCATGTCGGGGTCATTACCTGTGAGTGTTTTTGATGCCGAGGTCATTTCCGACGAGTGATATTGATGTCGGGGTCATTGCCGATGAGTGATATTAATGCTGAGGTCATTACCGGCTAGTTCATAAACCATGGGAGGTTTCCATGAGTTTCGATTGATATTGTGTATGATATACTGTGGATTTGTGTTCAATGTACTTGATTATTGTATTTAGATGATCTTGCTACTTGTGATTGATCTATCTGACACTTGTGATTGTCATACTTGCTACTTGATGGTTGTCGAATAGTGACTATTGGACTATGATCATGAGAACTTGTGAACTATGTATTATGAACTGTGACATTGGGTTGATTACTATGTAGCTTGTAGTTTGAGGAGGTTCGGTTGGGATAAAAGTAGTGCGCGTTTTCTAGTTAGTTTTGCTTTGTTTATCAGGTTGCTTGTTGAGTACCGTGTTATTTGGTACTCAATCCTTGCTTCTACACTTGTATAGGTTCCGAGTCCAATTCTGTTTTATTGCTCTTCTTCAGCTATACCTGAGGCTTGTAGAAGGACTTTGAGAGGTAGTTGCTTGTCATCCCGATGGCCCTCTTTTTCCTTTATGTCATGCTTTGTTCGACTTGATAAACAAAGACATTGAGACTTGAACTTATTTTTTATTTCTGTACCTTATGTATTAGTGACTTGTACACGTAACAACCAGATTTTAAGAGATATTAGAATGACTAAATTTTTGGCCTTTTTGTTATTCTTGCTTTACTTTCCGCATTTCTTTCGTTTCGTTGGATTGAAGGCTGACTTGTCTTGGTGGAAATAGGCAAGTGCCCATCATGTCCATTTTTTGAATCGTGACAGTAAGCTTAAAGACTAGATAAATAGATAAATTATAAACTTATTAGCATATAATGTGCTTCATAAGAATCGTGGAAGCCCTAATACAACTTCCATATAATTCGCCCCTCTGATTATCTTTTTAGTCATGATCAACTCTACTATTGCATATCGGACGACTAGGATTTCTACACCTTTCATAAATACAGATTGTCACGCCTATCTTATCCTTATCTTGCTTGGCTAGGATTTCGAATTTGGAACCAAACTTTTGGACCTTACCGGCTAGGTATTGGTTACGGTGGTGTTGACTTCAAAACCTTCCTACACTTAACCGCATTGACTGACCGTGTCCCGGAGATGTTACTCAATGATTCTTATTAGATTGTTGTAATCGCTAATTCTTGTCACATGTTGTCACATCATTCGTCCACCTATTCCGAATTGTTTTACCCCATGGAATTATTTTACAATTAACTATAAAGAAAACGACCGTAGAAGAGGGCTGAGAACCTATAGCAGCCATCATAAGTAAGGACAAGGATATATAGTGCCTTTCTTAGACTAGGGTTCCAAAAGGGCCGCTTCACGTGGCAACCTTTGTTGTTTGTGTTGGCTTATGTTTGTTGTTATTATTGTATGTAGGCTGTATACTTGTATTATCCCAAAATTGCACATTTCTTTGTTTTTTGTTTCCTCCTCTCTAACATAACACGACATTACTTGGGATTTTTTCATGGATTCCTGTTGTCCTTTCCTTAATTCTCATTTGTCTCTATTTGCCTTTTTTTTTGTGACATTAATTTCAATATCCTCTTAGCTCTCTACTTGCCTTTTAATCTTTACATTCATGTTTTCACGGCTCACCGCATCCACAGAACTTTTTGCCTTTAAGAAACCAATGTTTTGTATAATGTATTAGAGAAAATTTTGTCGCTAAACAACAAAATTCTTTTTACTTATCCTATTTTATGATGATTTGCTACAAATTATCAAAAACTTATGCTAGCTACAAGCAATTTGGTGATACATAAGCTACGAAGAACACTACTAAAAATGTACTATTGAAAATGTTTAGTGGCAATTCTCATAAATAGTTTGATTGTTTTGGGGAGAATTTTTTCACTATTTCAATGAGAAAATATTTCTCACCATGCATTTTTTCAATGATGAGCTAATTCAGTAGAAAAATTATATTCAATAGCATAAACTTCTTGCAGATTTGTTCAAAAAACTTTTGTTTCTAGTAGTGAAAGTTCATAACTAATTCCAGTAAAAAAAAAAAATTAATAGTGATCTAAAATTCATGCATTGTCGAAAAGAGATTTACTACTTTTATAATTTGAACTCGAGACCAACTTTATATATTAGACCAATTAATATATAATTTTCATGCACTTCCTCAAACTACTTTATTTCTAATTAGAAACAACACATCTAATTTTTCTTTCAGAAATGAGAAAAAATCAGTCTAAAAAGAAAAATTGTACTAATCTCCGTTCATTTTTTGTCATGTTGCATTTTTTGAAAGTCAATTTAACTAATTTTCAAAGTTAAATCAAATTACATTAATTCGTTATTTTTAAACAAAAAAATTTAGATATTCAAAAACTATACGAATAAAAGTACTATAAATTATAATTTTTTTGCATATCATTTGACTCTTAAAAAAAAAACATGACAACTAAAAGTAGACGAATTGAAAAAGATAAATTGTAGGAGAGGAATAAAGAAACAATTTGGGAAGAGGGTAACACTGATTATGAGGTCTTGGAAATAGTTGTCATTTCTTGTACGGATTTGCCTATTCACTAATGCATTATTATTTGTAGACACAAGCATTATCTAAGCATACATTATCTTGTGAGTACATAAGAATCTGATGCACCACAGCAAAGCAAAGAGGATGTAGAAGAAAATTATAAATTATTTTTTATGTTTTTCAGCACAACATTTATAATGATGGGGCCTAGACTTTAGGAAACTTTGTCCATTGCACATGAAGAGGATCTGAACCACTGTACAAAAATCTTGTTCTTATTTGGGACCTTGATAAACGACGATTCATTCTTGTTTGTTTTGTTAATTGTGCCACTGTTATTATAGAAATAATTACCACTATCGAGTAGCTATATATAGGTTGTCGGTATTGTAATACTATTGTTACCAACCCGGCTTATAATGGGAAAACTTCCAAGTTTTGAATTCGAGCTTTTCTTATGAAATTTTTTTTGTTGGAAGCAATATTTTTGGATAGAATTTACAGTGTGTGATCCAAATTTAATTAAGATTTTAATCAAAAATGTATTTAAGATTTCAGCAAGATGAGTGCATGATTACAAAAAAAGGCATCTTAAATATAAATTTGATCGATTTGATTTTTAGGTTCTTAATATGAACCATTAAATTTTAAAAAGAAATATTTAGGTCCAAAATATATAACACTATACTAGTTTTAAATTTTATTATACATATTTGATTTAATTATATAAATTTTTTATAGTGCTAAATTTTTTATGAATTTTCTAACACATTTGGAATTTTGAAGGATTAACGGAAAAAAACAAAAGAAAAATTAGTTGAAAAGTCAAAATTGTTACTGATAACTACTTTAATTAAGAGGTGTTACTCAAAAAGACGAGTAGATATAAAATACGTATAAATTTTTATCCTCACTTAAAGAGGTGTACTCAATCATCGTATTATTATATAATACATTGAACGTGGATTTACACATCTATATTTAAATATTTTCTATATATGATCTAAAAAGGAAAATATGGGTTCACGTGAACCCACGACACCCTCTCTAAATACGCTCCTGACTTCAATATAGGCTCCAAACACTAAATGAAAAATCAAAAAAATTTAGTTGCATTGTAGTGGCAGGGGTTTGGCTAAGATCTCTACTTTGTAAATTAATATTCAAAAAGTAAATATATTTCAAGGGAAATAAAATTGAACCTCCTCTAGAAATTTGGTTGATATAGACTAATTCTCCCGGAGAAATTCATAATATTACAAGAGCAAACCAAGAGAGAAATATTCTTAAACTCTACCTATAAATTATATAATGTATAAATACACCTTTATGGGTGTAGAAATAAAGATGATTTTTCTTATTCCTATGATGGTTAAAGTTCATAATAAAAATTTTGGCTCTAATATTAGGGAATTCATCGTCATGTGAGGATTCCGACAACCAATAATTTGAATCATTATTTCTATAAACGATCCGGTTTCATAAGGAGAAAATCATACTCTCTCTGTCCCTAATTACTTGTCTATTTTGACAAATCAAGAAAGAACAAATTTTTTTTACCTATTATACCCCCATTTAAATGACTAATTATTTTTTTAAATGTAAAACTTTTCATCTACTTCATAATTAATAGGGGTAAAATGGTAAACTCATTATGTCATTAATCATTTTCTTAATAGGAGTGTCACTTCAAAAGTGGACAAGTAATTAGGGACAAAGAGAGTATATGACTCCTAAATTAATATTTATGTTTCAAATACTATAATATATTATAAATAGTTTTTTTTTTACTTGTCACATTTTACTTTTGAAGAATCAAACTACATGAACTTTGGATATTTAAATTTTAATTAAACATAATAAACTAATCTAATTGATCAGTATAACTTCGAAGATTAATCAAATTGAAATGAATAGAGAGAGTAATTAAATTAAGCGAGAAACTACAAACTAGTTATAGTTCCAATGAGTGACATAATTAACTAATTAATCGATGGCTTAAACACGTCATAAGCAAAAGGACAAGCATATTTAAACCAAGCACTGATTAGGTAGCTTTTTAATCTTTGGAAAACTTTATCTTGTAGTGGCAGAGATCTAAGGTCCTACAGACTAGCCACATTTCCTTCTATGTTGCCATATAAGCTTCTTTTATTTAATATTAATTCATATTTAAATCGATCAATAACAACAAAAATAATAATTCGTATGATTGTCGATAAAAATTGTGGTTTAGTGGCAAGTACTTATTTATTCTCAATCAGAGGTCTCTAGATTAAGTCCTTTTAGATGCGGGGTAGCTTTTGTTAAACAACGTTTTACTTTATAACGTGAATCCCAATTTAGTCTAACTCCAATGTGAATATCAGATAAATCAAAATAAAATAAAATTTTGTTATGATGGCTGTTAAAAGAAAAGAAGAATTGAAAATGGAAGGTGTTTTGAATTATAATCATTCAAGGTTGGATGGTAATGATAATTAAATTAGTAGTAATTGTTAGATTAGGTCAAGTTGGCCCATAGTATCCACTGGAGTACATAAAGACAAAGAGCAGGACGAATCATATTAAGCTGGTTGCACCACGTTCTTATGGAAACTTAACGATAAGTGGAATTAATTAAATATTAAGAATGATTAACAAGAAGTTAAACTTGTTTATTGAGCTTAGGATATTTATTCCGTTTTACGTAATGATGATTAGCCTGGATGTTTGGACACACACATAAGAAAAAAACAAAAAAACTCTGAGGTCCAACACCTAGAAGATCTAGGAGTCATTGCAATTCACACATGACATGGATAACCATTTATTTATCTTTGGGAAAATACATAAAAAA
>NC_064284.1:21371020-21373335 GCF_019186545.1 Solanum stenotomum
GGGGGGGGGGGGGGGGGGGGTTGCAGAAGAAGAAAAAGGGGATTGGGGGTGGGTGGGTTTGGAGAAGATGAATGTAGGGGTGGGCGGGTGGATGATTTTTTTTTCTTTTTTAATTATATAATACATATATTAGTGGGACCAATTTTTTAATAAAAAAGAAAGACGCGCTTAACTATTTTCGTTATGCCACGTCAGCATTAAGGGGGGTATTTATTCACTTTAAATGAGATTAGGGGGGTATATAAATACCCGTGTAGTTGAAGTATTAAAGTAAGTTTTCGTGCCAAGTTCAGGGGGATTTTTATGTATTTTCCCTTTATCTTTTGTCTTTTTACCAACACAATTTTCTATAGCGTGTTCATTTTTATTTGCTTATTATTTTTAAAATAATTTTTATTTTATTTTTATATTTAATATATCAAAAAAATATTACTAATTTTTTATTTTTGTCATTAATTATTTATTCTTTAAAGTATTATTCAAAATCTAATAATAAACATTATTTATTCTGATAGTAATAAAACAGTCATGTAAATCATTATTTTTCTAATGTGTGTGTTAAGTCAAAATGTAACAAGTAAAAGTGAAAAGAGACAGTATATTATTCCAGCTATACGATTATAGTTCATCTTCTTAATAATGTTTCATTCTCAAAACATAATTTATTAAATAGAGATAATTTAGTAAATTACTTATTCATTGATTACTTAATTGACGTATTTTTTCTATTTAAGTGACACTTATTTTTAAAATTAAATGGAAGGAGAAGTTAAAGTAAGAACTACTTTCTATCTGATTTGTCCCATATTACTTGTCCAATTATCAAAATAATTGTTCTAAAATATTTTTCTATTATAAAGTCACAAGAAAAAATTCATTTGATAAATTCATAAAGTTTCTAAATAAAATTCTAAGGGATATTTATGATTTTCTTAAGGAGATGTAAAAATAATAAATGAACAACTTAGATAGATCGGAGAAAGCATACCAATAGCACTTTTGGTTTATGATATCTTGCTAGCAGTAATAATAGAAATTATTTTTTTATTTACTGCACCACACTATAACAAAAATAACTTTAGCGGCAATAAACTGCTAAATTAATAAAGAGTGCTAAAGTTTTTATCGGCATTAGTTAAGTGTCATTAGATCCAATGTCGCTAAAGGTTTTAGCGACATATACAAAGAGTGTTAATTGCCGCTAAAATATATATTTAGCGGCAATTGAGTTATTGCCGTTAAAGTTATTTTTGATGTAGTGACATTCTTTTGATGATGTAATAGAGATCTTGATAATGCAAACGTCCAGGATATTGAAATGTTAGGAATTTCAACTTCTATATGTAGAATGTGAATAATATTCAACAATTTAACGTTTTAAATTCATACAAAATTTCACGATCTTCACAATAAGAAAACATACATTGGTTCATTATGACTTTGAGTAGGTGTATCTTTGGATATTTTTCATTCTATATATTGAGCTAACGGTATATTGACAATAATTTCTCTATTTTAATAAAATGAAAACAAATTTATATATGTATGGCTTTCTTTAAATCTCAATTGTAAAAGTATACCATCCATATTATTATTGTTATAGTTGGTCCTTAATGAAACATGACTCTCCTCTCCTTAACCTTGTTCCTTCCGTTACGTTTTTCAAGAAAATCGAATCTGATCTTTTTTTCTTTTCACGTTCGATAACGTGATAAGTTCATAACAATTACATGAAAAAATGAACTTTTCAACAATAATCAATCATATCTTAGCTTTTGTTTATATTTAACCTAACCAAATATTTTAATATATAGACCAAAATAGGATAGTGTAAACGAACTTACACTTGACACGTAACAATCATTCACGTATGGCTTGATAAATGCGAGAAATTTTATTTTATATCTCACATAACAAGCATTTGTTATGTGAGTCTCTCTTATCAATTGACAAGTCGATTGTGGTCCTCACTTGTTTCTTTTAAAGAAAAAAAATTCAAATTATCAACCACTCAATTGAAGGATCAGAAAGGAATAGGGATACGATATGGGTTGTGGTGCAGTGGTGAGATTATTTCATTTTTAATTAGAGATTTTGAATTTGAACCTTAAATATAGAGAAAATCTTGTTGTAAGTGCTATCCTTGAATAAGCCCTGCAATTTGTGGTTCGAATTTCATTAAAACTCAAATGCAGATTACAAAAACCGATTCGAAACTAGAAAAAAAAATGGACAGGGATATGTCCATTTGCTTTATAAAAATTTATGTTGGTTTTATGTCGAGGATGAATTTTTAGGGGGGGGGGGGGGGGGGG
>NC_064284.1:21373351-21405428 GCF_019186545.1 Solanum stenotomum
GGGGGGGGGAGGTTAGATGAATTAAACATTAATTTTGTGAAATATAAATGTGTTAATACTTCCATAGGAAAGCAACAGGCAAGAGCAGAGGCCGTGTATTACATACAGGTTCGGATGAACTTAGGAATATTTACTTAGATCAAGTATGTATATACATATTAATATGTCTAATTATTTTATTACAAATTCAGTAACTAAAATGCATTACGTATGTGGTAGCAAATTCAAAACCTATAAATTTTAAATTCTAACTCCATTATTTACGTTTGATCAAAATTGACAGAAGTGAAAAATAAAGTGCTTCCATTGCAACACTATTTCTACTTATAATTCCAACTACTTATTAATATGTTTTTTATTAGCCAGACCATGTCATTTTCTCAATTTATTTTGGGTTAATTTAAACAATCATAGAAAGTATACATTGTTTGTACAAAATAGCTTGCCAAAAATTATCGAAAAAGTTAAAGTAAATTTTATGAATTAGGCTAAAACGATGACAAATAAATTTTATGGACGGACATTTTGCATAATTTGAACAATTATTTTTAGTTGACTAGTAACTATTGACCTAATCGTAGGCCTCCTTTATTAGTTGTACAACCCACATTCCATTTGGGCTGTACCTAGGCATTTGTTAACAGGCAGGCCTGGCAGGCCTTTTCAATACTTTACGCCAGCACCCAGACTTCAGTGGAGGCCCATTCAGGCTCCAACTAAACCCAGTACCATGAAGAGGATGGTTTTATATTTGAGGAACATTCAAATATAGTCACTCAAAAATAGCCTAATTACTCTCCATAGCTATAGTTAGATAATTATAATTTGTAGCTACATGATATAGGGAGGAGAGAGGCGAGCGAGATTGAGAGAGAGAGGGCAAAGAGTGGGAAAGAGGTGAATTGTATATGTATATTGGTTAGATAATTGTATATTATACATATGTATTTGTATATATGGCAAGAGAGATTGGGAGAGGGAGGAAATATGCGAGCGAGATTGGGAGAGGAAGGAGAGAGGCGAGCGTGATTGGGAGAGGGAGGACAGAGGAGGGCGAGAGAGGGCAGAGAGTGGGAGAGAGGTGAATTGTATATGTATATCGGTTAGATAAATGTATATTATACATATGCATTTGTATATATGGCAAGCGAGATTGGGAGAGGGAGGAGAGAGGTGAGCGAGATTGGGAGAGGAAGGAGAGAGGCGAGCGAGAGAGGGCTGAGAGTGGGAGAGAGGTGAATTGTATATGTATATCTGTTAGATAAATGTATATTATACATATGCATTTGTATATATGGCAAGCGAGATTGGGAGAGGGAGGACAGAGGCGGGAGAGAGAGGGCAGAGAGTGGGAGAGAGGTGAATTGTATATGTATATCGGTTAGATAATTGTGTATTATACATATGTATTTGTATATTTTGGCGAATTATACATATACAAATGTGACTAATTATACAAACTCAAAGTCCGCCCACGTAATTAATGTATAATGTTAGTCGCGAGTGATAATTATAACAAACTATAGCTATGATGAGTAATTAACTAGTATAAATTTGCTTAATCGCATAATTTTTCCATGAATGAATTTTAATTATTATAAGAGTCAAAATAATTATCACTTTTTACATTACAATCAAAACATAAATAACTTTGACTTGTCGCGTGATAGTAATTACAATATAAAGTGGACAAAGAGATCATGTTCAAGAGAAATGACAATTTACATTCATTTTTATGTTAAATAATACAATAAAGTGAGGAACACTAAAGCAAGTCATTAAAGAACTTCATTTTCCAGTTGAGATTTGTTTTTTATGCTAACTTTTGAAGCGTAAAAAGTTTGGTTTTTTTGAATCTATTTATAAAATTACACTAAATATTGTTGGTAATTACTTTTGAAGAAAATTTGGGCGGCATGACAATCTTTTGAAAGGCAGGTAGTTTTATTGTTTTAATATGTGAAGCAAAATTCAGATATCGCAATAAATATTTCGATCAATTGATTTCATCAAATGGCATAAAACTAACGTGTATTTTGCAGGAGTGAAAATGTTTTATTAGAAATTTTATTTTTTTTGAAAATTAGTGTGTTTCTTACTTATTGTCTAATGTTTGATAATTAAGTAAAAAATAAAAAATAATATCCACTAAGCATTTATATATAAACTAGCAAAATATTCTTATGTTGAGAATTGAGATGGGTTGGGAAGTGAGAGTTCGGGGGTGGAGGAAGTGAAATGGTCAAGAGATGGGGGTTGGGACGTTGAATGATCAGTAAGAAGGAAACAATAAACTTCAAAAGTTATTTATAAAACTTGTTTCTCTCGAAAAATCATTCCACATTTTAAGAAACTTGTTATACCAAACACACCCTATATAAATACTTCTTGAAGATCTACTACACAATAAAACCCTTAAATTTGAGTGTTTTTTCAATCTAATAAAATAAAATAATATATATGTAACATCATGCTCAAATAATTTAATTAAAATCAAGTCCTTGACTTCCAAGGATGCCATTTTGTCTCTCTTGTACGTATGACTCATTCCATTAATTTGCATTGATAAATTCAACATTTATTTACCATTTTCTTGCTGGTTCCTCTTCTATTATAATTCCTTTAATTTGTGCTCCTTTCTCTCCCAAAAACAATAATGTTTAAGAGATGTTTTAATTGTTTTGGTGGTGATCAAAAACTAGAAATCAGGTATATCATCGAATAATTTTAATTAACATATATATGTTTATGTATATGCTTAATTAATTTTAAATATTTCTTTTTCGTTCGTGATGAAATTATTCAGTGGTCAGATCAAGAACAGGGATTATCCATGGGATATTTACACATTAAAAGAGCTTGTTAACGCTACAAACAACTTCCATAATGATAACAAGATTGGTGAAGGAGGGTTTGGAAGTGTTTATTGGGGTCGAACAAGTAAAGGCATCGAGGCAATCAACTCTATCTTTTCTACTTCACGTAGTTAAACAACAAAATCCGTCACTAATTCTCTTTAGCTACATATTACTATCATTAAAATTATACTAGCTATGAGTAATTTTCACGACAGATTAGCGATGAAGTTCATAACTAATTACATGCTTTTTTTTCTTGGATTGAGAATATTTTTTTTTTGTTTAATTGTTTAGATAGCAGTTAAAAGGCTAAAGGCAATGAGTGCGAAAGCAGAAATGGAATTTGCAATAGAAGTGGAGATACTTGGAAGGGTGAGACATAAAAATTTATTAGGTCTTAGAGGATTTTATGCTGGTGAGGATGAAAGGCTTATTGTTTATGATTATATGCCTAATCATAGCTTAATCACTCATCTCCATGGCACACTTTCTGCTGATTGTCTTCTTGATTGGCCACGAAGAATGAAAATTGCTATTGGATCTGCCGATGGATTATGGTAAGCACTTGCATTCAAATCTTAACCCCTTCGGTCTTATCTTAATTTATTTGTCTGATTTTGACTTGAAACAAAGATACATAGAATATACCAATTGTCTTTTAATTTTATGATCTTAAATATTAATTTCATGAATATAGTTTGAAAAGTAGTAGACAAAAACAAATTGAAACTTGGATGAGTATATAATAGTACTAGAGTCTAGATGATAAAACGTATATTCGTTTTGTATATCCATAAAAATCTATTTGTCTCTCTAGTTATTATATACGCTGAATTTGAATTAATTATCTGAATACTTCTATTGCCGGCCTCTTTTTCTATCGAAAACTCTTTTTTATTTTTTACCTTCTTGTTTTTCATGGCAAGCTGGCCAAAAGGGTGTCAATTGATGCCCTTTGCTGGAAAATTATATTGAGTAGATAGATAAAAATAATACTTTATGTATATTGTTATATGTTGAATCCTCTCTTGATATTTTTTGTGTGTTTACTTTTATACATATTATTTTTTTAATAAAAATTTCGACTCTATATCCGTTAAATTGATGACCCAGAAAGTCGTCATATACACGTCTTTACTGAGAATCATACCTTTTTTTTTGTAGTGCCGCTTATAATTCTTCTTAACTATCTAATTAATTTTAATTTTATTTTTGTAGTTACTTGCACCATGAAGCAAATCCTCATATCATACATAGAGATATAAAGGCAAGCAATGTCCTTTTAGATTCAAATTTCCAAGCAAAAGTGGCAGATTTTGGATTTGCTAAGTTGATACCTGATGGTGTTACACATCTAACAACAAGGGTTAAAGGAACCCTAGGCTACTTAGCTCCCGAATACGCTATGTGGGGAAAAGTCTCTGAGAGTTGTGATGTCTATAGTTTTGGAATATTACTTCTTGAAATCATAAGCGCTCGAAAACCCTTAGAAAAACTCCCTAATGGTGTCAAACGTGACATTGTGCAGTGGGCTCTTCCATATATACAAAAAGGTGATTTTAATCATATTGCTGACCCTAGGCTCAAAGGAAAGTTCAATCGTGAACAATTGAAGAACACAATCTTGATTGCCATGAAATGTACTGATGGAAATCCTGAAAATAGACCAAGCATGTTAGAAGTGGTGGATTGGCTTAAGAATATTGTGGTGGAAAAGAGAAAAAAAGATATCAAAATAGTGAAGAATATTAGTACTAGTACTAATTATGTTGATGAAAATGAGAACAATGACTATGTTGATGATGATGAGACAAACAATGAAGGTTATATTATGACTATGAGAAAAAACAAGCCAAGATTACCAATTTCAGAATCGAAGATGAGGAAATAAATTTTCAATTACACAATCTAGCAATTATGTTACCGATTATTAAATTGTATATTTTAATGTGTGATGTGTTTTGTGCTTATTTTTATTATATAGGGCCTAAATCGCATCCGGCCTCCAACTTTACTTAATAAATTAAACTTCTTCCTCCAATTTTGAATAGTTAAAATTTTCTCTCCATTATTCTAAGTCGGCTTTTTTAAATGTCGATATTTTCCTTACATTATTGGCGTTTGTCTTTTTTATATTTTACTTCTTTAACATCATGATATTTTTTTGTTTTTAATTTATGTAATGAATTTTCAATAGAAAGAATAAATATTATTTTCAAGAGGAAAGAAAAGTGAGAAATACTAATAATTAAGTATGTAAGTTAATAATATTCTATAATGAAATAAATTCACAAAATAAATAAATAATTTTACTAACATATGATCCGGGCCAGGGCCAGGGTCGATTCAATAAGATTGAAGGCCTAAAGCGAAACTTAAGAGAGGGGGCCTAATATTTTATTTTTTATCATATTTTAAAATCTAGTTTTCTAGCCTTTTTAGATGTGAAATCATTAGTTACTACTATTTTATAATTGATTTATTTTAATAATTCCTTTTCAACTAATTAAAGAAGTATCGTTAATCTCTTCATGCTCGTTCCAAACTCAAAGTATCATTTGTACAAATAAGAATCTCCTTCGTTACGTGAATTCTTCTTATAGAGATATATATAGGATCTATGGGGCAATTATTTAGAAGTAAATTTTGTGCTACTACCCTTCTTATCGGATAGAAAAGAGTTATGATTCAAGAGTTTAAGTTTTGTGCATTGTCGGTGTAAAAGATTTTCTACACCATCATCAGTTCCTTTTAATGAGATTTAACCATAGTAACTTACTTTAATAAAATAACCATAATTCATGAAAAAAGAAAATCAACAATTTACTAAAAAAAAAAGACCATCTACAGGTAGTTGAATCATACTTGGATTCTAACCAAAATTATTTCCATAATTAATTTTTTTTTTCAAAATTAATTACAATTACTATGTTTATCGTAGGTTTTTCACTTTTTTCTATAGCTCAAGTAATTCTTCACAGCATCAAACTTTTTTCACAACATCAAGCATTGTCAACCGGCAACGGGTAAGAAATAATTTTTAAAGTGTCAAACAATTTTGAAACTTGACACGCTTCTTCTACTTAGTGATATATCGTCATGCAATTAGAATAAATTTCACATTTTTCTCATTTAGAAACATAAAAAAGGCCCTTTTAAACATATCTTCACGAGCAGAAGAATTTCAATGCACTAAAAACAAGTGAACATGGTCTCCTGAAAAGTGAATATTGTATCTTAAAGTGTCTTTATATTGTCCCCAATACTTAAGCTCTGCTCTTTAGATTATTGGGAAGGAGTTTATTTATTGAACTTTCACTAATATTAAATATATTTTACAGTAAACGAGTTGACTATTTATATGATCAGATTTATAATTAATTGTAAGCTATCTAACATTTATAATTGTATTTTGCAAGATTAATGGAAAAGTTAAACGTAGATGAGCAAAATATAGGAGTTGAAGTTCCTTGAGAAGAAAGTGACGTACTTTGGAAGAAAATAATTTAGTTATGAAAATAATTTTGGTTAGAATCCAAGTCTGATTCAACTACCTTGTTGATGTTTTTTTTAGTAAATGTTATTTTATTAATACTATGGTTAATTAAATCTCATTAAAAGTAATTGATGGTGTAAAAAATTTTGTACATTGACGATGCACAAAACTTAAACTCATGATTCAATAGGTCATGTCCACTTACTTTTTCTTTTGTTGATTTCTACCTTTTGAATCGATTTGGTTGATATAATTAAAAAAATAATTCTTCATTATTTCTAAATTCATACTAATGAAAATTAACGGGAACGATAAATTGCAAGATAATAAATAAAGGGGTTACTCTAGAAAGCATTTATACCAATAGATAATTCATTGAGACCTAGATACTTCAGCATTGATGATTGTTATAATTCATCTACAATCTTACGTTTGATAGTCGCATTTTTTCTTAAAATTATTATTACGGTTGACCTTCAGTCGCATTTTTTCTTAAAATTATTATTATGGTTGACCTTTTGAAGGTTTTTACTTTTTAGTTGTTAATTATTTCCTCTCTTATGCATAAACTATTTTATTTATGATGTATTCAAATCCCACGGCCGGCTTTTGATGCCTTACCATTGTTACAAAAAAAGAATAAAAAAAGATCTCTAACAAAACAAGTTTCATAATAATAAAGGCCACGAGGGATGTTATCATCATATTATTAATTAAAATTTACATTACTGCATATTCATTTGGCATATCCGTAAAGAATCAATATGATATTTTTGAACTCTATATTTGACATAATATTTTATATAGTTATTTAATATTAACAGTATATATGAAAAAAAATTTAGAAGAGGGTATATTGCTCCTTTTATTTTATTTTAGAAGGGACGGCAAGGATTTCAAATATGATGTAGTGCACTTTCATGCTTCGGGCCCAACAAAACATCTGTGCTTTTGGTAAAAATTTTGTTGGGCGATTTAAAAAAATATATATAAACAAGGCAAAAGTAAACGAAAGGAATAATTAATTCTTATTTTTTGAGACATAAATTTGAAGAAACTGTGTATTGCTCCTTTTATACAAGGGATGGGACGGGAAGGACTTCTAAAAGTATGATGTAATGCACTTTAATCTTCGGAAAAAATAAATAAATAAATATATATATATATATATATTTAGAGAAAAGGACTTGAAGGGTCTAAAATGTCTCTCAAGTATATTTGAATTGGTATAAAATTACCCTACATCCACCTATCGGCCCTAAAATATTCCTGACGTCCACCTTTTGGCTCAAAAATACCCTCGATGTTAATCCTTTGACTCAGATTTACACTTATTTTTAATGGCTTCTTTAAAGTAAAATTATTAAATATTTATTTATTATATTGCTTAATGTGATTGGTCCAAATTTAAATCATTCTCAAATA
Source organism: Solanum stenotomum (assembly GCF_019186545.1). NCBI lineage: Eukaryota > Viridiplantae > Streptophyta > Magnoliopsida > Solanales > Solanaceae > Solanum > Solanum stenotomum. Next base: position 21,381,131 of record NC_064284.1, read on the forward strand.
AATAATAAAAATGATATTTTTAGAAATTCTATTTTTCTATAATACCACTTATGATTCGAATTTTGACCCGATACACTTGAAAATAATATTGAAAAAATAATTAATTTCATGATATCTTCTATTGGCCTATTTTAAATCAACCCCAATTTATTATAATGTAACCCAACTCATAAATGGGGATGCAACTAAACTCTATACTTACCTCGACTAATCGAAATGGTGGACAAGATCGAAATAGAAAAAAAGAGAGGAAGAGATAGGAAGTGAAGGGTTGGGGAGGGAGAAGTGTAGAGAGTAGATGTCTAACCTTATTATAACTTTAAATTTACTATGAAATTCAAAATCAAGTCAATCATGTGAGCTTATATATTAAATAATTTCAAATTATTTTAACAGAAAAGGGCTTAAAATGCCCTTAAACTATGAGATTTGGTACAATATTACCCTACATCCACCTAATGAGTATGATCCATTAGACATAAGGGTATTTTTGAGCCGAAAGGTGGACGTCAGGGCCTCAGGGGTATTTTAGGGCCGATAGGTGGATGGAGGGTAATTTTGTATCAATTCAAATACTTGAGGGGCATTTTAGGCCCTTTTCCATTTTTAAATTTTGCAATTTAAAAGTGATACTATATCATTTGTTATAAAATTAGTTTATATATTTTTATTGTTACACAATCTCAGGTATTTCTTTATCGTTATATAAATGACTTAAATATAGTCTTTTTCGTCGTCTTATAAAAGTGAAAAAATAATTTAAATTATTCTTAAAAAAATATGGGATCAATTGATTTATACTTGTTTTCGAATGTGTAATTTGGGTGTTCCAATGGAGTAATATTTTTTATTGGTCCAACAATAATCTTTTTCACTCGTCTCTTTCAAAATACAAAAGTCCACTTACAATATATAACTCGATAAATTCTGAACAAAAGTTAAGAGTTCAAAACTTCGGACAATAATATTACATTTAGCACTTTTATATATGCTGCTAAATGTAACATTATAGCCAACAATTGTAACCACTAACATAAGACTTTATGTTAACATAATTAATGAGGCTCTCTAAATGAGAACATGAAATAAGGGCATATAATATAATACCCACCAACAGACAGAAGAAGTTGTTGCACAATGTGGCAATGCATATATATGATGCATATTAATATGTAACACCTTTTATATATATTGTAGCTTGTTTTGGAGACACTATTATATGTATCATATTTGAGTGAATATTGAAATTAAAAGACAAAGAAAAACAAGAAAGGGACAAAGGGTGCAGAGATTGCAACCTACGTAGTCATGTGAAAAGGAGAGTCGCCGGCCTACAAGTAAGTATACTCATATGAGTAGCTCTAACACCAAAAGAATAGCTATATATTCCAAAATATTACTTGTCATTCTTCATTTTCCTAACGGTTTGTGCCAATTTTGTGAAAGTTAAGAACCTCCTCCACCCCCACCTACCCACTACGTACTACTTTGATTTGGTGACAGATGGTTTAATTTGATGGTTATTATATGATGGTCCATCTCACTATAAAATTTGCAGCCTTTTATTAACATAGATACCTAGGTAGGTGTAGGTATAGCTTCCATAGCAACAAGAATGTTCAAAGCTATAATTGGATTTTGTTATTAGACGGACTATTGAAATCTCTTAAATTCGGCGTGAGTTATTAATTTTATTCTTAAATTGACATTTTTAAAATTATCTCTTTATTTAATTAATTGAATTCAAATTCAACCCTGATCTTGTAATATGAGGGTGTGAAATACACTCTTACATTCTCGCCAAGTTTTGGAGTGTTTTCAATAATTTTTTTTGGATTTTTATAAAGAGCACTATACTCGTACAAGGGTTTGAGATCACTTGTTATGTTATATGGCAAATCGAGTGCTTTTAAGGCGATCAATACTCCAGAGATAAAACTAATAATTTACGTCAAATTCAAATGTACTTTCAATATTTTTTTATCCCATAAGGTAGCTACATATAATCATTATTATCATCAAATTGTTTGCAATTTATTTGAAACCACATTAGACCAAGTTTTTTGACCTCGTTGAACCTGAACCATAGAATCATCAGCTCTCATTTGTTAAGATTGAAAAGCAACATATGAAAATTAGTAATACTACAAGTTATAGAAGCGATTAATCAGATGACAAAGAAAACTATACTAAAATAATCCTAATATATTTGATTATAGAGTATACCAATATTTTTAGGGAAAAAAAAAGAAAGTAGTAAAAGATAAGGAAAACAAAAATGCTACTCCATAGTTTGATGGTTATTATATGATGGTCCAAGTTAGTTTAAAATTTGCAGGCTTTTATTAAGAGTAGTGATGATGAATAGATGCATAGGGAGATAGGATGATTAGATAGGTGTTTCAATTTGCATGCAAAAGGCAAAGGCAAAGTCACTCCATCCATCGCAGGCTGAATTGAATAGATCAGTCACGAGAGACTTTGATATAATAAGAAAAAACATGATGACAATTCCATTATATATTCTGCTTTAATTTCTTGCGTGACTACGTTCACTATCTCATATGAAATCAAAATTATCAGAATCACATGTTCAGCCACATAAAGTAAAATAAAATTAGCTAATTCTAGTAATTTCTAGCTAGTTGCACTTGCATGTTTTAGAGGCGTTATTATTTTATATAGAGATTGGTAATTTAAGGGGGGATATATATTTTGATTTTGCTATTTAAAATAGATATATTATCATTAGCTAAAATGATATGTGTATATCTTTATCGTTTAATCAATAATGCATATATGTTTTCATCGTTTAATAGATGTATTTTTTTTTTCGTTAACAAACTAATTTTTTTTTAAATCCTTAAAAGTAGTTTTAGATTCCAAAAATGTCACTTCATTTAACAATGTTACCTTATCCATTTTTTAACACACCCAAACCCAATCCAATTGAAAAAAGCACAATTCTTTATCTATTCAAACTCGATTTAAATTATTTTATGACTGAGTAAGAAGAAAAAATGATTTTTTTTTATTTGCATCGGGACTAGAGGTGTAAAAAAGCAGTGAGATAAGGTTTGAAAACCAAGTGACATTTTTTAAATTAAAAAACTAGTATATTTTCGTTTTAATTAAGTAAATATAGATATGTTAACGAAAAAGTAACAAACGACATGAATATGTCTACACACCATTTTTTAACTGAGGGTTATATTCTGCTCTAAATCTCAAAGTTGAGTGGTATATTTGTCCTCTTTTCCATTATAGATTTAACTTATATTAATAAAGCTTAAAATATCTTTATATAATTAGGAGTCATTTAATAACTGATTAGAATAATGCATGACTTGCTAATATTCTTCGTTATGAGGAAATTTATGTATTATGTTATGCAATGATTAATTATGCAGGATTTCGTTATTCATGTATTACTTATTTCATTTTTATCCTTCTCAAATTATGCATGAATTCTTCCATATATAACTTATGCATGTATTAGTCATGTGAATTTCTAAATTGTAAGTCATATACCGTCTTAATTTTATATATACAAGAATAACTTAGCTCCTAATCAGCTAGCAAACTTGATATATATTATTTATGCATAATTTAATGCATGCATAATTCATCTCTAAACCATCTACCAAACGACCTCTTAGTACTCCCTTCACCCTAAAATGATTGTCGTGATCATTTGGAATACGAGGATCAAATTAATTATGTTCGGTATGAATTCGGATATAAAATCTTCATTATTTTTAAAAATAAATGTTACCTATTTAGAAATTATAAAAGTACCGTAAGTAATCACACTAGTTAACTATTTAAAATATTAGAGAACATTTGAAAAAATTATTACTACAACATTTGACTCTAAAACTACTAATTTATTATGTTCTGTATGTATTGCTTTGTAAGTTGTACCTAAAAATCCAAAGATCTAATCTAAATAATAAGACCATAAACATTTACCAAACATTACAATCATTTAATTTATTTACTAATAGTAAAGTAATAACAATTATTTATTATTATAATTATTTTTGTGTACTTCACTTTACTTTCTTTTAGTTCTTGTTTGCCCTTTCATATAGTATAGAAAGCTATCCAATAGCTCAATCATTTACCTTTTTCTTCTTTTCCTCCTTTGTACTTGTTTTAATTACTCCTTTTCCTATTATATAAACGTTTTCCTAGAAGAAAGATATACGCACGTAACAATTTTACTCAAAGTACACTAGCTCATTACTATGAGTTAACGTAATTTTGTAATTTGGTTATTACTTATTTGAGTAAGGTTTAGATTACAACAAGTTAACGCTAGTATTCACTTTCTATAAACTACTACATGTACAATAAAATATTATAAATTCTGCTATCTTGAATCAATCAAATTGTTTTACTTATTTGTAAGATAATCTTCCATGTGCAAATTTGTTTTTGTTGGAGACTATGCTAAATATATATGTGAACCAACCTAAACTCTAGCAGTTATAAAGGTCACATTTATGTAGCGTGCATGCAAAACCATGACCTTCTCCCAAAATTAAAATGCATGAAATTAAGGGCGTGTTCGATATGGAAGAAAATATTTCTTTTAAATTTTTCTATATTTTGAAAACATTGTTCGTAGGAACATATTTTTTTCCATTAGTGAAATTTTTTGGGGTGAATTTGAAGTAATGACTATCAACATGTTTTTTTCTCTAATGAATGAGCTATGACTATCAACATGTTTTTTCTCTAATGAATGAGCTATTGATTTGAAATATTATTCAATGGCTTTGGTCATGGTTTTAAAACTTTTAAGTAATGATTTGAAATACCTTTATTAATGAGATGATGATTATGAATTTTTTTAAGCTATTAGTATCATTAAGATCATTCACATTACTCCTTCTGACATTCCAGCATTTACTAACCTCATATTAAATTATAGTATATATTTATATAGAAGTTAAAAAAAACTTATAAAATTAAAGGTGAGTATCCATGTAATAAAAAAAATAAAAAAAGAGTATCCATGTAATAAATTATTTAATTGATGCTCTGGTTGTAACTTGTATGTGAGTGATCAAAGTCGTTCGATTGATTTGTTTCTATGCCTGAGTTTGATACCCTCTCATCATATTATTATTTTATTTTAAAACCAACTCTTCTCTTCTTCTTTTTTAATTTACTCCAATTGAACTTTCTTTTAAATTTTTTCCTCCCTATTCTCTTAGGAATATCAATTAAATCTTCTCTTACTTTTTAAAATTAGGGGTCAAGGAAAATAGGATTTGGAGCCTATGATGATCTGCATAATAGATAATGTATATGGGACTATTGCCAACCCTAAGCTAAATGCATTATAATAATTAACTATTAGCTAGGGTCTGTGAATTATTGCCATAAATTAGCTCTTCATGTGAACAAGAGATGGCAAAAGGTAAGCTTAGACAGAGCCTTTTTATTTTTAGGTCTTGCAATATTCACACTTTTTCTCAAATGCATAATTAAGAATTTAGGCAACATTTATAAGTGTAATCTATAAAAAAAAAAAACCTATGGAGCAAAAGAACCAATTCAACTATATATCACTCAAATTATATATAGACTATTTGATTTTGATGATTGTAAAACTAGCAAATTAACGTAGCTCAAATTCTTGTTTAAGACTCGAATTATATAGTGTAGATATAATATAGTCATATTTATCTGTTTTTCTTTTTAGATAGTTTCAAAAAAAATACTCCCTCTGTCTCAATGATGTGCCACTATCAAGTATCGAATATCGAGAATTGAATTTTTAAATTTAATTGTGAGTTTGGACATGAAGTATTTATATTTTTAAAAATAAATTATACACATTTGAAACTACAGAAAAGCACTATAATAATAAAATTATAAAGATATAATTCATTAAATATAAATTTTGAATCTGTCTCTCCGAGACAACTACGAGTCTAATTAGAAAAGATAATGCGGGTTGCTAGGTATCGAGGGAGCGGAGTGTCTCTGGCCGGCCAGCTTTGTATACTTATTACTTGGGGCTTGTTTTTTTATCCACTGCTCCACTTGCCTGTTGTCTACCAAAGTGTTTTTTTTTCCTTCCATTTTTTCTCTCACGTGTGTTTTCAAGTCGATCACATTTTTAGTTTCAATTTATGTGAAGTTATTTAACTTTTAAAAAAATTAAAATTTATGATCTAAAAATGTTTGTGCGTCTATATAGATCAATTTATGTGNAAATAGTCATTTCCACGAAAAATTACCAAAATGACCTTTCGGGTCATTACAGTTTATTAGGAATTTGCATATGGTATCTTCAATTTTTTGAACTGAAATTTATAAATTTGTAACCTATGTAAAAAGTATTACTCCCTCTATTCCAATTTATGTGACTTACTTTCCTTTTTAGTGAGTCCCAAAAAGAATGACACATTTTTATATTAAGTAACAATTTAACTATAAAATGTCTATTTTACCATTAATGATATGATTTACAGCCACACAAATTTCTATCATTTATTTTGGATCACAAGTTTTAAAAGTCTTCATTTCTTTCTTAAACTCCGTACCGAGTCAAACTACCTCACATAAAATGGGACAGAGGGAGTATAAGTTACAATAATTGACAATTCAACATATTTTAAAATGTATGAAAATTTTACGGTCAAAGATAAACTTGTTTGAATCTCCAAAATTCAAAAGATGTCACATAAATTGGGACAGAGAAAATACTAAATATAAAAAAATAGTACTCCCTCTATCCCAATTTATGTAGCACTTTTCATTTTTCGAGAGTCAAACAGTTTAAGTTTGACCGGGAATTTGCACATGAAATCTTCAATTTTTTTGAAATGAAATCTATATATTTGTAAATTACATAAAAAGTACTAGAAGTCACAACAATTGATAATTCAAAATGTTTAAAAGATCTACAAAAAATTTATGGTCAAAATTAAACTTGTTTGAATCTCGAAATCCGAAAAGTATCACATAAAATGAGACGGAGAAAGTATATTTTTTAAAAACTGACTAAAAATGAATTTCACGTAAATTGAGACATACGTTTATATAAATCTGCTTTTTTTTAGGTGGTAGTAACATATTCAGATATTCTTAATCTTCGAATCCAAAACTTCTGCCTACTTTTTATATAATACAACGTGAATCATGACTTCATTTACTAGTTCAAAAATTATCAGTGGTCAAAACCCGTTGATATAGCAAATAGTTAAGGTTTTCATTTATTTGTTTAGCTGTTGGAACAAAATATAAATTGTTTGAAAGTACTCTATCCCATTTTAATAAGTTATTTAGGTTCATTGTTATTTTCTGAATTTTAGAAAATTTTGAGCCAATTGTCAATTTATAAGTTGGTCTAGTTTACCAATAAATTAAACGGAATTAAGCCAGTTGAATTAAAGGGGTTGAGGAAGGGGAAGTTTGGGGGGTTGGTTTTATTAGAGGAATTTCACAAATAGCGCTACTTTGGTGTTGATTTACCTAACACTTTTGATAATTACAATGCGTGACAACAAGTCTGAAATTCGTATTGTATCTCATATATAATCTCTTGAAATTCGCATTGTATTACTAATACAACAATTTTGTTGTATTGTTAACTTAATTTAATTGGATACACTATGAATCAATATTTTCTCACTTTGCTAGATACAGTGATTTTGGGGCATGTCACTCTATATCATATACAGCATTCAATTCGAGTAATTAACTAAGCACTCAATTTTGTTATATACACTTTCTCAATTTTACTAGATACACTGATATAACCCAATAACATTTTTAGATACAATACTTATTAGGAGAGATTAACAAAACACTCAATTCTAGATACTGATGCAACCCCTAAAAAATCTAGATACAACTTTAAAAATTACTAAATTCTTCAAATAGATCTGACAATTATATTGACCAAGTCGGAAAATTATATTATATATTATATTTAGAGGTTTAATTTTAATTTAATATATATATATATATAATGACACTTCTTCACACAAGTTAAATATTTAACCTAGTGAATAAAGCGTCAAGGAAAATTCCTTGAGGTCGTCCTAGTGACAGTTCTGGATCCGCTAATGGAAGGAGAGAAAATAGATTGGGGGATGGGGGGAATGATGGTGGGAGTCGTGATTACTTTTTCTTTTCCTTTTTAGGAATTTGTTATAAAACCTTAATTATTGTTATGTTTGATGATATTTAAATATTATAATTATGTATTTGTAAATATAATAGCTATGTTTAACTAAATAAGGAAACAAACACAATTGGAAAAATAACCAACCTGCTGATCCATTTTTTTGGTAAAATTTATAACAGATATGGCACACTTAGTTAGATACATACAACAACGTAACATGCTACTCCACACAGATACTTTTGGGGGACAAATCTAAACAACGTACATTAATAAATGAGTTCATCGATAGCAACTTGGCCTTGGTGAATTTATTGTTTCATGATTGGTACAAATTTATTGTTTTCTCTTTGTATTTTTGTCAATTTTCGATAAGAAGATTACAGGCTTGACTCTGAGTTCTATACAACAACAACAAAAAAGGTTACAAAATTATACTAATTCTTTATTTGATTTATTTGTTACTTATAAATCTACTAAGGAAATATGGAATAGTTTGGAAAAGAAATATAATGTAATTAAACATAAGGTTCGATAGAAATTTAGTGCATGCTTTTTAACCAAGGGTTTGACATGGAAAATGATCCTTAAAACGTCGAGGGAAATAGGGCTAAAACCCATTAATTGAGGTAGTGTGGTGGACCCATTAGACCTCAATATACACTTTTTTTTTAATTCCTATGACGTGAGGTAGTGTTTTATAAGATTGATCTTGCTTTGCTCCTAATGATTCTATAGCCTTCAGGTGGTCTATTTGAGATACACTTTGAGGGAATCACTTATGTTGATTGCAAAGATATGGTTGCCTTTTATGAAAGACTTGAGAGTCGTCTTTCTAGAGCATTCATAAGACCCAAGGTATGTGTGCATTAGGGGTGTACATGGCTGGGTTGGTTCGGGTTTTTCAAATATCAAACCAAATCATTTGTGTCGGATTTTTAAATTCATAAACCAAACCAAACCAATAAAACTCGGGTTTTTCAACCTCGGGTTTTTTCGGGTTTTTCGGGTTGTTTCGGATTTTTCCGGTAAAGTATTCATACAAACATATAATTTACTTGTACTTCAAATATTTCTTTAGTCCTACCAAAATACAACTATCTAAGATGTTTCTTAAAAATATAACACAATATGATATGATTAATGACACTAAAATATCCAACAAAAATAATAATAATGAAATCGCGTAAAACAAATATTGCAAATTAACAAGTCATAATGAAAATGATCATAGTTTAAAAGTACTAAATCATACTAAAATTAAGTTTAATAAGTATTAGTTACATGACTAAATATTAAAGAAAATTAAAATTAGATTATGTATTTTAATTGCCTAAACCAATGTAAAACTAAAGAACAAATATTCAATATTATTGTCATTCTTAGTGTTGAATTGATTTTCTTTTTGCATTAGTATTAATTTGATTTTGATTTCAGCTTTATTATAATTACCAAAATTTGTGGACTATAATTTTTATTGGCTCATTCATAATTCTAAGTTTCAAACTTGAAATAATATATTAAAAGATAAAAACTATGAAAATATATAAGAAATATTTAAAAAAATTATATCAAAGTAAATATTTCTATGTATAAAATAAAATTTTTAAATTATATATATAATGTCGGGTTGGTTTGGTCTCGGGTTGTTTTTTTTTTAGTTAAAACCAAACCAACCCAAATATAGTCGGGTTTTTTTTTTCAAAACCAAACCAAGTCAAACCAAACCACTAGTCGGGTTTTTTTTTCGAGTTGACTCAATTTGCGATTTGATTCGATTTTGTACACCCCTAGTGTGCATGACCATAAAAACACTTTAATTTGTTAGTATCGTGGAATTTGTATAAAATCAAGAATATGATATATGTCATGGAGGTCTGAACTTATGTTCATTTAGTTCAAGAGTATTTCACTTGATGAATATTTGTTGTTGGCTCATTTCACTATGTGTCAATTCTTATCAAAATATATTAATAATGCTGAAGTACATGTTCCTTTCTTTTGCCTAGAAATTATTCCTATCATCTTTCCTTAACATATACGAACGATTGTTAGCGTTTTCACATAAATTGATTGTGCAGATGAATATGCAAAGTAAAATTTCATATTCATTCTATCGAATTAATTGTGCTGATGAGAATTATGTACAAATTCATTCTCAACGGATATCTCATTTATTTCCTCACCAAAACATGCAATTCCTACACTTATATATATATATATATATATATATGTTGTCTTCTCCTAATAAGACAACATATTCACATAAAGAAATTTTTATCCCTTTTGTTGGCTTTCTGTCTCATATACTTTATCCCTCTTTTACTTTCTAGTCTTTGTGAACTTCTGGGCACTACTTTCAACCATGAGTGCGTGCTTGAAAGAGTTTGTGGAAATTTAGAGAGTGACCGACCTTAATGTTTTGCATCGAAGTCAGACGGAAATTGCTGCCATAACACAGTGTTTATGATAATTTAATTACTATTTTTAATTCCAATTCAATATCAATATTATAGTATTTTTTTTCAACTATAGGAATACTCCCCNCCCCCCCCCATTCCCACCCACACACAAAAAAAAAAAAGTTACAACATGCAACGAGTTTTATCAGGAGCAACTAGGGGTAAACGTTTGTCACTTGCAGTTCACATAACAGTCTACATAGATATACAAAAAAGAGAAATTACACAACAGATACATATGTATGGAATAAACTAGTAATACACGAAAGATAAATATGTCATCTTATTCCAAGATCTTCTTCGAGTTTCCAATTCAAACCACCTTAAATTGTCTCAAATTTGAGATTCAAACTCTTAGGATGAATCTAATTTATTTCAACAATTACTTGAATTAAATTTTATTTTTGAAAATTCAAATTTTCATACTAAAGCTTAAGCGAACTTTCAATGGCTTCCAATTAAGTTTTAGCCCAACTTGTTCACTAGTCAAGCAATCAAGTAATGTTTTATTGTAATAAAAATAGAGTGGGGCTAAATTTGATAATAGTTTATAAGTAAGGACTAGGGTAAATACTTTATTTGTTTCAATTTGTTAGATCTACATTTTTTTAGTCTGTTTTAAAAAGAACGATATATTTTCTTTTAAGCAAAACTTTCGCATATAGCCACTCAAAAATAACATAATTATACTCCATAACTATAGTTTTCTAAATACGATTCGTAGATACATGTTATAGGGAGGAGAGTGGCGAGCGAAACTAGGAGAGGGAGGAGAGAGGCGAGCGAGAGATGGCAGAGAGATTGGGAAAGGGAGGAGAGAGGCAAGTGAGATTGGGAGAGGGAGGAGAGAGGCAAGTGAGAGTGAGAGAGGGAAGAGAGAGGCAAGCGAGATTGGGAGAGGGCAGAGAGAGGCGAGCAAGAGAGGACAATAATTTGTATAATTTCAGCTGTTGTATAATTTGCAAGTATGTTTATATAATTCACGTGTTTTTGTATAATTGGGTAATATAAAGTTTGAAATTATACAAATATAATAAAACTTGAAATAACGAATTGATACAAACATAAATGTATAAACTTTAAACAATTATACAAAATATATTATACAAATTACATTATATAAATTATACTATACAAAATCCAAAAACTACACGTTTATACAAACTTTAAAAAGTTATACACAAAAGATTGAATGTATATGATGACAAAACTGAAAAATCAAAGGAAATCATCGTCATATACAAATACAAACAATCGTATACAAATACAAATCAAACAAAGAATTGTTAGCTGCGAATTATACATATACAAACGTGGCTAATTATACAAACTCGAAGTTAGCCCACATAATTAATGTATAATGTTAGTCACGAGTGGTAATTATAGTAAACTATAACTATGATGAGTAATTAAGTAGTATAAGTTTGCTTAACCGCGTAATTTTCCTATATTTTATTCTAACATTCCACATGACATTTTTTAATACCATAAGGAGTCGTTTGGTTTGAATACAAGTTATAAAATGATTAGTTATGATGAAATTAGTTATGTTAAGATTATTTCTTATTAAGTGTTTGATTTGTTGTTGTAAGGACCTGGAACATGGAAAGGAAAAAAGTCGCTGAAAATAGAGCTAAGTATAAAAAAACTACCGATGACAGCCCTGATGGGCCGTCAAACCTGTGACAGACTGTCAGCTGATCCGTCACACATGCAGAAATTTCAGGTGACTTTGACGATGACAGATGATGGGCAGTCAACCTCTTGACGAGTTTTTTCCGTTAGGACCTCCATTAGACGCGCCTGGAGTTATGTGTTTCCTATTAATTAAGGGTATTTCAGACTTTTTCCATCCCATCTAAGCATGAATTTTGACTCTTTTACACCGAGTTAAGGGTCTTAGCAGTGTTAAACATCCCTTTTACATTCTTTAACACTTCAAATCATTAGAGAAGGGTTTCAAGGGGAGAAAAAGTTAGGATTTCAAGAGTTCTGCAAGTTTCCATCAATTTCGCCAAGAACTTTGTTCTTCCCAGGTATGTAAGGCTATCAGCCCTCACGTCTTGGATCTATCTAAATTCAGTAAAAGAGTAATCTATGGTTCTATCCTTAACTTTGAATATTCTTGAGATGAGTTGATGTTGAGTTCTGAGTTCTTGAGTTCCTGATTCTTTTTGAAATTCGATTCCTAATTATTGAATTGTTGTATATTGTGTATTAAAATTACTATACCACTCAAGGAGAGGGATAACTTATCCCGGTACTAACTATTAATTCCGATAGATGTTATCTTGAACTTGTCAACTAAACAACAAATTAAGTGACAGTAAAATTTAATCCCAGGACTATGTGATATTATCGTTGGAACGACCCCTAAGATTGTAAAGGATATTTTGGTACATTAACATAACACCATGAGATTCAAAATTTTCCTCTATTTTCTTGAATTTCGGGCAAGTCAATATATGTGAATTAAATTAAAACAAACGGAGTAATCTTGGGGTGTTAGAATCGACTTATTTTACGTAGTATTTGACCTATAAACATTTTTATTTATTTTTGAAAGCGTTTGAAAAAAAAAAACAAAAAGTGTTTTTAAGCACTTAGGGCATGTTTGGAAAGCCACCCTGGAAATTGGATTTGGTGTAATTGGGTGTAGTTTTACTGTCTATCATGTTTGGTTGGACATGTAATTACTTGGTCAGCAGGTAATTTGTGTAATTGGCAGGGAGATAATTACACTCTCCAATTCACATGGAGAGGATGTGAATTGCTGGTGTAATTACCAGCTGATTACTTTTTAACTTCTTCTTTTTATTTCTATTTTTATTTTTTTGTTTTAATTTTTTTATTTCTATTATTTTAAGTTCTTTTTTTATTTTTATTATTCTAAAATTTTATTTTTTATTTATGTTATTATAGTTCATTTTCTTCTCATTCTCAACCTTACCACGTGATTCTATGTAATTTTTTCTTATTATCTATTTCTTTATGCCATGCTTATTTTCTCATTAGCATAATTTTATTAGTATTTTAATTTTTGAATTTAAATAGAATTTACTGTTAAGTAAGGTTATAGACTTACGCTTTCTTTTTAAAAAAAATAAAAATAAATCATATTTATGTATGCTATGTTGAAATTTGCGATAAGAGTATTATGTTAATTTTTTTAAAAAAATTTATAACTTATGTTATATTTTCAGTTTCATTTGTTTTGGTAATATTGAATTCACATTGTAAGTCATTTTTTAATTAACTTGATAGATTTTCTTTTTGTCAAACATTTTAATAATTTATGACATTTTATTTTTATATTAATCTTTTTATCAAACATGCATTTCATGATGTTCGTAGAAACTTTCATACTTTTAGTTTCTATGATCAATTCAATTGAGATATATTAATTTGAAAAAATATAAATCAATTATTTTTTCATAATATTAGTTAAGAACATATGTTTATTAATTAATATATTTTCAAAAAATAATATATATCTTAAATTTTTAGTTTAATATCATTTATAAACTTTCGTATTTGTCTAGTATAAATTTTAAATAATTAATTTTTATTTTTAAATTTAATATAATTTTATGATTGCAATTGTGCATCCAAACAGAACATATGTAATTACACTATGACATCCAAACATGACATGTGTAATTACAGTTTAATTACACTGAGGCAACCAAACAGGTCAGGGTAATTACTAGACTTTGTAATTACTAGGCTGATAATTACTACCCTAATAATTACACCAACTCCAATTACCAGGTGACTTTCCAAACAGACCCTTACTTAAGCCAAAAGACCAAAATTGAATACGATCAATTTATAACTTTTAACTCTTAACTTATAAGGTATCTTCTGTCCAACAATAGTTGCCCACTATACTATTGGGGATATCCACGTTATGAAATTATAGATAATTTTTCATTTAGTTCCTAATTTGTTCCTATTACATTTTTCAAGACATTATATTTTTATATTCAAAGGGTTATATAGTAAAATTACCTTTTATTTATAGTTTTTTAAGTAATGTGTAGAATTAATAGTGAACAGATATTATTGGACAGAGAGAGTACTACTTAAAAAAGTCAATCCAAACACTCATCTACTCCGGAGATGCCAAACTACATGATTATTTTTTCTCAGTAAGTGATTACATGTAATTAAAAATGTGAATAGAGTAATTGAAATCGAAAAGGTAGTAGTGAGTTATGGAATAGGTTGAAAAATGAAATAATGAAGATGCATGCGCCAATGGATTAATCAGTTGGCAGAGGCATTGATTAGTCGAGGAGTCTAAGAATAGTAAATAAAGAGAAAGAAAACACATAAAATTAAGTATGGGAGTAGATCCAAAGCAAGTCTTGTTCTGATAAATACAGAAGTCCAAACAGAGGAAAACAAAGACCATTAATTGCTTCTTCGTTAAAAGAATGAATGTTAACTCATTCGTAGCCGCATTTTTCTGTTTTTTTCAGTACAATCATTACTTTTACTCTCAAATCAAACACTTGTTTTCTCTTTCATACCCCTCCAAACACGCCCCCACTTTGATCAGATTTTAGTACCAAGTAAAATAATACTAAAATATTAACAAGAGAAAGGCATTTACTGTTAAAATTGAGCTCATGGTCAAGTCTCATTCAACTGCAGGTTCCACAATCTCGACTTTTCTTTCTCTGCCCCCTTTTCTTATACAAGTCTCACTTTTCTTTCCCTTTCAAGATACCCTAGGATTCAACATAGGTCTCTTCAATATCCTTTTTATAAAAAAAAAAATTAATTCAGAGTATGAAAGTTAAATTAACTAATGTTTGTTGTGAATTTAGACTTTTATAAAATATACTTATGTATTAAGACAAATAAATTGAAACGAAGTATAATAAAAATGAAAGAAACTCTAAATAGAACAGATCTAGTCTTACAGCTAGCAAAGTAATGGTGGTTTCATTTTCTCAATACTCTGTATGGTTCTTGTTTTACTTTGTGACTAAGGAGAGTTAGGGCGGTGTGTGTGTGTTTAATTAGTATTTTTTCCCCATCCATCTGGGGCCCTTATTGAAGAGATGGATGAAAACAAAGGAGATAGCACCAAGAAACAACATTTATCTAACTCTCCAGTTGACCCTCATGAACAAGATTCACCAGATAATACTATACCGCTACAGCAGCCGCAGCAGTCGGTGGTTTCTGGTGCTCCTTATATTTCTTCTTCTGCACTTTATAATATACCGACTGCTGCTGCTACTTCTGTTTCTTTCGAACAGCAACAACAGCAACAGTTTGAAGTTGTTAATACAAAGCGGCCAAGATATACTGCAAGTCAATGGAAATTCATTTCTTCGTCTTCCTCTTCTCATCATCAACATCATTCGCAGCAGCAGAAGGCCGGTACTATACTGAGTGCAGAATCAAGCCCAATATCACCTACCGCCCACACTACCACCGCTACCAATATTCCTCAAACTCAAGTACCGACCGCGTCTTCTTCAGACACGGCTTCTTCTCCTTCTCACTCTCCTCGGCCTTCTTCAGAGCCGAGCAAGAGCGAAGGAGGAGAACAAGTTCACCAACAATTTAGGAAAGGGAAATACGTGAGTCCGGTTTGGAAACCTAACGAGATGTTGTGGCTAGCTAGGGCTTGGAAAATTCAGTACCAAGGTGGTGGTGGTAGTGGTAGTGGTTCATCATCAGAGCTCGTTCATCTAGAAGGTTCTCCAGGAGCAGCCGCGGGCGGCGGCACTGGAGGAAGTGGAAGAGGCAAGACGAGAGCTGATAAAGATAGAGAAGTGGCTGAGTTTCTCAACAGGCATGGAGTTAACAGAGATGCTAAAACTGCTGGGACTAAATGGGACAACATGTTGGGTGAATTCAGAAAAGTTTATGAATGGGAGAGAGGTGCTGAAAGGGAACAAATTGGAAAAAGTTATTTTAGACTTTCCCCTTACGAAAGGAAGATTCATAGATTGCCAGCTTCATTTGATGAAGAAGTATTTGAAGAATTATCTCAATTTATGGGCTCAAGAATGAGAACTCCTCAAACTAGAATCGGAACTCAGTCCAATATTATTGCTGACGATATTCGTACACCTCTCGTTGTTACCAAGTCTTTGCCTCCTCCTCCACCCTTCAAGGATGATGAACTTCCTCACTCTGGTACTCGCACAAAAAAATAATTACTCATTTAATTTATCTTGCTTTTAATTTAACTACTCACATCGTACATTACAACAATTAATTTTAAAAACAATGAACATTATTATGATTTGTGGATGACATGTATATATTGTGTGGATGTAGTGAGGGCAAAACAATTGGTAATGTCAAGTACTGGAACTGAAACATTCATTCATGGAACAAGAGGTGGGTTCTTAGGGTTTGAAACAGTACCATCTTCTTCATTAGATATAATCGGCGGTGGTCCATCTTCTTCTACTACTTCAAAAGAGCTTCGGCGCATCGGGAAGATTAGGATGATATGGGAGGAGTCAGTGAGTTTGTGGGCTGAAGAAGGTGAGCATCACAGAGGTAGAGTAAAACTACAAGGTTCAAGTTTTTTAAATGCAGATGAAATTGCATTTTTGGATGATTCTATGGTGGCTTGCACTATGGAGGCCTTTGAAGATGGACCCATGAAAGGTTTTTCAGTTGATAGATTCCAATCTGGAAGACAACTCAAAGTCTTTGGCAGAAGAAAATCTTCTCCAGCTCTTGCTCCTTCTGGTATTTTTATTTATTTTTTTTAATCTAATTGCTCAAGTCCATTTATTGTACTACTACAATATTTAGCTTGTAGGATGTAACAGTTTTAATTTTCTATTCAATTTAGGTCCCAGTGAAAGATTGCAGCTTCCCTCTTCTGAATTTCCTATCAGATGTAAGTCTCTTCCATAAATTTAGAATTTTCTATTTGTGTAAAGCCAATCATTAAATTTTCTCATCTTACCCTTCTAAGCTAAGCTAAATGAATTTAATATTAGTCTATATCATAGTTCCCATTAATAGTATCTTGTTACTTTCAACTGAATTTTTCATATTAGTTAAATAAAATAATTTAAAATTGGCTCACACATTTGCAGCAACTACTCCTTGGGAATTTCAAGATCCAACTGAGTACTACGTTGGATGTCTCAGATCTCCTCCTCCTACTCTTCCAAGCTTGTTTGAGCTCTCGTGGCATTTGCAACAGCCACCACCGGAGGAGCTCCGTTTCCCTCTCCGACGAGACGTGTTCAAAGACTTGCCTCAAGGGAGAGAACTATTTTTTACAACCTCAACTGAGCTATTAGACTGTAGAGGCATCACTTACGATGTCTTGACTTCTATTATGCGCTCAAACCCTAGCCTCACCGCTGCAACCGCTACCGATCGGGATTCTTACATTTGCCTTTGGGATGATTGCATTAATAGGATCATATCCAAGTTTTGTTCCATCGAAATGGTATTCGTACGGAAATCTTCATCGTCTCTCGCGGAGACCGTACAAGATCAATGGCCTAATGTTACTGCTTTTTTAAGGAATTTTTGCTTGTGGAGAGGAGAGGAAACTGATCAGTTAAGAGAAGGTCAATTAGATCCGTCCTCTTCTATTGTAGAGAAATTCCATTGGAGTTACATGGACCTTCCTTACGTGTTGGGTTACTATGCGGTGGGATTTATTGTTACTTTCTGTGCGTTAAGTCGATCACAGGACCGAATCATCCGAACGGATCTTTACACAGTGGATCTATCAACACCAGTGGAAAGATTAAAAGCTTTAGTCCCGTGCTGGAGAATTGCCGGATTATTACCATTATTAGCGGATAAATGCTTCCATTACGTGAGCAGTAACGGGAGTAATTTTAAACATCTTCCATACACCGATTTTGAGCGAACAGATTTTGGGAATGGAAATTTCATGGAAATGACTCCGAATACAGTGGTGAGATATTTTTCTAGTAAGAGAAAATGGTTGGGGATCAAAGAGATATACGATTTTCTCGATCATAGAATCCCACACGCGGAATTTGTGGTTAGGGCATCGGAGAAAGATCTCGCATTGGTATTCAAGCCTAGAGGTTGCAAATTGAAGCCAGTTAATTGTGATCAATTAATAGAAGCATTGAAACAGGTTACAAAAGCATTAGTCGCACTACATGATCTTTCATTTATGCACAGGGATTTGGGATGGGATAAAGTGATGAGGAGAATCGACAGGGAGAACGAATGGTTCATTACGGGATTCGACGAAGCGGTGACAGCACCGCAGCTATATCCTCACGGAGGAGCAGCGGCGACGGGGAGCGGGAGGCATCCGCCGGAGATGGGACGGAATTATCATGGCGTGAAAGTGGATGTATGGGGAATAGGGCAATTAGTGAAGAGCTGTGGATTAGTAGGGGTGCCGAAATTGCTGAGGGAATTGCAGAATAGGTGTTTGGACCATAACCCGGAGCAAAGACCGACGGCAGCAGACTGCTATCGCCATTTGTTACAGTTACAGTCTTCGATGTCTGCAGCCGCCGGCGGAGGGTATTGACAACTGATTCTTCTCAGTTCTTTCTGTGTATGTGAGTGAGTGATTGATGCCTATTTGTTTTATATTCCATGCAATTACATCTCTCTTCTTTTTTTTATTTCTCTTTTATTTGTTTTTGGGAATATAAAATTAATTCTTAACATTTTGTGGTGTTTTTTTCCCTGAAAGTTCGAATTAGAAGGTGCAATTAGGATTTTGGTTCGATCTTTTTTTTTTTCTTTCTATTCTGTCTATTCAATTGTTTTGTCCAAAGTCAATGCAGCCATTTTATATTCAAGATTTTCTCCAAAAAAAAAAAAATTAGTATTCTTATTACTACAGTATTTTTTAGTCAATGGTGGGTACATAACATACATTCTTTTGTAAATCCACAATTCTTCAAAATTTTGGATTTAAATGATCCTGATCATTATTGTCCATTCTTTTAATTGAAATACAACAAAGAAGGCTAGATATGTACGACCTAACCAAAAGGCTACGAGAATACATAATGAATTAATTTTAAAAATTGATCTGTCATATCTTCTCTTTCGATTAAGGGGTTGCATTATGCAATGGCTAAATAGTCCGTTCACCTCTTTCGAAAGATGAAATAGTAGAAGAATTTACAATTTCCATTCGTAGATGTCATTTTAGCTATGATGAAATTCGTTACTTGATTAGCTTTCGTGCAAAATAAGAGTAGTGTCTCTGATGCATCTTGAATCTGTTAAACTTGGTGTTAATTTGTGTGATGTCCAACTCCTTCATATCTCCCAGAAAATCGGAATTATTTTTTGCATTCTGAGGAGACATGCAACAAAAACAATCAGTAATAATTAGATTGCAATTGTATAAGTTGGAACTTTATGACACAGTCCTGGATTTTTACTTTTTTCCAAGTTCTTTTTTTTTTTTACAGCAAGACTTTTTAGAATTCTAGAACATAATCCTTGCTTTAATTAAATTTGAAGTGAATACCTCTCACTCTTTTTGGCTCTCTTGATGACTCGAACGTAACACACAACCTCCGTGTTTGAAGTGAAGGGTGCCCATCCTTTAATATTCTTTGAGATACTTCTATCAAGAGGTACAATAATAGTGTTGGAATTCAAAGATTATAGTGAGTGAAATAATCCTTTAATATTCTTTTTAAAAACTTGTATCAGAAGGTACAACAATAGTCTCTGAATTCAAAGATTATAGTGAGTGAAATAATCCTTTAATATTCTTTCAAAAACTTATATCAGGAGGTACAACAATAGTCTATAAATTCAAAAATTATAGAGAGTGAAATAATTCTTTAATATTCTTTTAAAAACTTGTCTCAAGAGATATAACAATAGTCTTTGAATTCAAAGATTATAGTGAGTGAAATAATCCTTTAATATTCTTTGAAAACTTGTATTAGGAGGTACAATAATAGTTTTGGAATTCAAAGATTATATCGAGTGAAATAATACTTTAATATTCTTTGAGAACTTATATCAAGAGGTACAATAAGTCTTGGAATTTAAAGATTATGGTGAATGAAATATTAATCCTTTAATATTTTTTTAAGAAACTTATGTCAGGAGGTACAATAAGTGAAATTATACATGATTTAGCATATTTCTCAATATTGTACCAAAAAATATTACTCCCTCCGTTTAAAAAAGAATGACATCCTTTCCTTTTTAGTCTGTTTAAAAAAGAATGACCTCTTTTTTTTTTTGTGACATTTTAATTTCAGTTTTTCATGTGACATGTTTAAGGCCATAAGATTAAAGGACAATTTTGTACATTTAAACATAACTTTAATTTAGGACAACAAAATTCAAAAGTCTTTTTTATTTTCTTAAATTCCGTATCAAGTCAAATTAGACCATTCTTTGTGAAATAGAGGGAGTACTTATAGTACAAATTAAAAAGTTCTTTGAGTTTGAACCTTAATAAGTTAAAACTATGAAAAAATTGAACACATTTGGAACTTAAGAAAATTTTCAAACTCCAAAAATTTAGACTATTTATCCATTAAATTTCAAATTAATGGTGGATACCTGGACATTCGTGCTAATTTTTATTTGAAATTTTGTATGCGTGTTTGGGTAAAATCACCTCCATGGCCATAAATGCTTATCATAGATTAATTAATTAGAAGGGTACACCTCTTTTTGGTATATATACACAACATTGGTAAAAGTTGACATTGGAATAGTTAAGCATCACTTTCAGTTTGAGTAAAAAGAAATAGACAGTGGAATAGAAGAGGGGGAAACTTTTAAATAAAATTGTAAACAGGCAACCTGAGAAGTTTTTTTTGAAGTTAATGCAACAGGATCACCCTCTCTTTTTGTGTCTCAATGTATTATATTTTGAAGAGTACTTCACAGGATCTTGCTTATCTTAGCAAAAAGGTTCAAGTATATACTGCCAAAATTATACATAATATTTCCTTTCATAAAAAAAAAAATGACTAAGAAAGAAATAAGCAATCATCTATATGTCACATTAACGTGTCTATTGAATACTAGTCTTTTTCTTGATAATGGAGTAAATTTAATTTATAAGAGCGGTGCAAAAAATATTGATGAGATTTACACTAACTTTCCAACTAGTTAGAAGTCCATAGGAGTTCGGTCGAACGTCCTATAACTTTTGCTAAAATAATATACTTATGTTAAGAAATTCATTAAATATGTATAATTAATAAATTTAGAATCAACTTAATTCCTACTTACAGTCGACATTCTAAAATTTAGAATCCATAAAGTTAAAATTATTCCACCTCTGATAATGATTAGCATACATGGCCAAATATAACAGTCGGCTTACGGGTGTATACTAATATAAATATAAAGTGTGTTATAGAAATTCATAAAATTTAAATTCTCAATCCGTCTTATATATATTTTGGTTGATTTTTTCATATTCAGTTATGAGTTATAACCATGAATCTTTTGGGTGCGATAGTGTCGATAGCATGGGCGACAGTCAATTAAAAGTTAGAATCAAAATGGGGCCATTAACTATGTAAAATTAGTAAATTTAGAATCAAATTATTTCCACCTACAATCGGCATTCTAGAATTTAGAATTCATAAAATTGAAATCATGATTTCGCCTCTGATAATGATTGTCATCCATAGGCAAATATAAAAGTCGGCTTACGGGTATGTACTAATATAATGTATGTTATTAAAATTCATAAAATTTAAATTCTCAATCCGTCTCATAGATTTTTTTTCACATTGAGTTATGAGTTATAACCATGAATCTTTTGGGTGCGATAGTGTCGATAGCATGGGCTACAGTCAATTAAAAGTTATGCACGTACTATGAAACTTGCCTCATTTTAATTATTGGCCATAGTAGATGAGACTATTATTATGACAACCATTATGGAGTATTGTTGGAAGCTAGTAGGATTGTATATAAATTTCACTTTTTATAATGGTGGGAGTTTTGCCTTGGCTTTTTACATGATGAAATAAAGTCAAGGACAGATACCACACCATGGAGAGCAGCAAAATGGGGCCATTGTGCTTCCTTTATTTATTATTATTGCACCTCTCTAAACTTAATATAGGTATAGGAGAATTCAAATAGCAAAACAAGGACATCTACTAATGGTTGATTTGGAAGTCTGATTTCAAAGTTTTGATATTAAATCACTATTTGTGTTTATGAAATTTGCCTAAAGTTTCAACTTTTAACTTTAAATCATGATTTCAAATCTTAAATTCTTTAAAAAGTAGGATTTGGAATTCCAATGTTTTCAAGTATAAAACTTGATCCATAAGTGTATATATTTTCTTGAAAAAAAAATCATAGTTTTAGATTTTATAAAAGATATTCATGTTAGACGTGAAGAAATTGTTTGTACCATATAGGGAGATTTTATCAAAAAATGGCTAGTTATAACTACTATTATTGACTTATTGAATCAGTGAATTGTATTGGATTCGAAAAAAGTAATTAGGGCGTCATGTGGAAGTTTACAATTGCAAATCATGACGGTGATAAATTAGATGACAAAAACCTATTCTAAAAACATAATATTATTATATGGAAACTAATATAAAAGAAAAAAATTTAAATTGTAGAGAAAAAAATCTCCCCATAAACTAGTACATTGTGGATGTTATATTCTGCTATGAGAATAGGGATCTTCAATTTATAAATCTCCAAACTTTTCCTCTAAGAAAATAATAAACCAAATATGAGAGAAAATAATGTTTTCCTTTTTTAAAAAGTTAAAGCATTTATGCTAATACTTTGTTATTCCTTTTCAGAAAAAATAAATTTCAAATAAAATAGGAAAAATCAAAGAAAAATCCTAACAAATTGTTGTATATTATGTATATTTGAATGTTTTTAATAACATGTAATCACAAATATTTAATTATAAAATAAACATAGAGATATGTGATTTATTAATTCGGCATCATAGGATATACTTATACCTTAGCTTATTTATAAACTATGATTGCTCACTTGATAAGACTTGTATAAGAGTTAGGAAAGTAAGTAATAGTTTTCACAAATTATGATGATATTCTACCTGTTGCTAGTGAGAGGTGACAAAGATTCTATGCAATTACTTTAGGTATGCGAAAGCTGGCTCGTCGACCACCATGATTATAAAAAAATAATATAATTTAAGGAATCAAATTACTTATCGAAAGAAAACTTTAATGTTAAATGGGAAAATGCATAAGTACCCCCCCAGCCTATACCCGAAATCCCAGAAACACACCTAACCTTTACTAAGGTCCTACTACCCCCCCGAACTTATTTTTTAGTTAATTGTTTACCACTTTTCGGCCTACGTGGCTGAGTCCATGATTTCACCTATGTTAGGCGCGTGGGTGCAGCTTTTAGACAGCACTGACCAATAAAAATTGGTCATGTGTTAAAATAAACTTGGAAAAAATAAATATTAACTCAATTGTCTTCTTCTTTATTATTGTTCTTCATGTTTGGAAAAAAAACCTCCATTATCATAAGTTAAATTGCTCCTTTCTTCGAAAAGCTAACAAAATAAAATCAAGAAAAAACTAACCTTTGAACTCAACCACGATTCTTGATGACTTAGAAGTAGGGGTGTACATAGGTCGGTTTGGTTTGGTTTTTCATTAAAAAAAACCTAAACCAATTATGTCGGTTTATTAAATCTAAATATCAAATCAAACCACGCAAAGTC
>NC_064284.1:21406388-21413886 GCF_019186545.1 Solanum stenotomum
GGGGGGTACTTATGCATTTTCCCATGTTAAATCAACCTTATTTTAAATTATGTTGAAACGGTACTCTTAAGTTAAACTAAAAAGTTAGAAAGGAATGCTCAAGATATGCCTAACATACCTTTAATACTCTCAAATGAAAGCTCTATCTTAGATAGGTAATAAGAATATTCTGAAGAATGCCGTTGCCATTCTTTGTAGTATAAATTATGAGAACGAAACATACAAAAATCAATATTCCAGCTGCACCGCGCTGTATTAATTCTTCAATCCATACTATAGGGTGTGTTTGGTACGAAGGAAAAATGTTTTCCTTGGAAAAAGTTTTTTTTAGAAAATGTTTTCTTAGAAAACAAATGGACTTTTGACTTATTTTTTCATGTCTGGTTGGTGAATAGAAAATATTTCTGAAAAATATTTTTTAGTGTTTGATTGGTGAATGAAAAATATTTTTCAGAAAATATTTTTTTATTTTGACTAGAGAATGGAAAATACTCTTTTAGAAAAATAATTTCTTATCCGGATGTCAATCTCGATAATTAATCTAGGACATGACCCCGACATCTGAACTAGGACACAACCCCGATGATTTATCCCAAAACCCAACCCTGAGATCTGAGTCAGGACCTGACCCCGATTTTCGATCCGGATCCAACCACACCGATTCAGGACTTAACTTTCAAATTGGGATTTGATTAAAAACAATTTTTTTTAAAAAAAATTAGAATTTTTTTTGTGTGTGTGTGTGCGGGGGGAGGGGAGGGGGGCTGATAGGGGGTCAAAAATAGAATTGGGGGGAGGGAGGTGTAGGGAGTGGAGTAAAACATGAAAAATTTGAATTAATTTTTTTTTTTATAAAAAAACCTTCAAATTTTTTATTTTTTTGGGTGGGGGGTGGGGGAGGGGAGGGGTAGGATGAGGTTAAAAAAAAATTAAAAATATTTTCAAAAACAAACTTTTAAAATTTTTTTGTATTTTTTTTTTTTTTTTATGGAGAAGGTTGGGGTAAAAAGATAAATATAATTTGAGCTATGAGTAAAGTTTTGGTTTCCTTAATTTTGAAGGGAAGTCATTTTACTTAAATTTAAGAAAAAAAAAGTTGATTTGAAAATATATTTTTCAAAATATTAATTCAACAGAAAATTGAAAAACATTTTTCAGAAATGTTTTCCTCCCTACCAAACACACCCATAATAATCAAACTTTTATTTACACAATCTAACAACAAACTTTTATATTTACAAATCAAACTTTATTTACACAGTCTAACAACAAATTTTACTTAAATTTGTTCAATGATTATAGGTTGTTTATCGCAGCAACTGACCGCTCTCGATAGTCCACACATGAACTTGCGAAGAAAGCAAATACTTTTTTATTAGAACCACCTATCTTGTTTCACAAAGACTACTTAAAGATTGCATCTAGTATATCAATTCCATGGTGTAACAACTTTGAATTTTGCTTTTATTTAAAGGATAAACAACATAAATCTCACTAATTTGAGATTTAATTAAGTGCCTTTTCATAAGTTTTTAAAATTACTATTCGCATGTCTCTGATATATATCCTAGATGCATGTATCTAGTGTGATTCATATGTATTTGAGATACACATATTCTCTCCCTCGCCTCTTGCCTCTCGCCTCTTTTCCTCTCTTGCTCGCATCTCTTCTTATGTATCTGCATTTTAGGGTGTATTTGGTAATAAAAAATACATATATCTATGTAGCAGACTTTAAATGTGGTATGACAATTTTTTTTTTTTGCTAAATGACGGAAGGATTTTATTTAGATAATAATATGTTCAACCATACAAAAGTGGAACTAGTCGATGTGTTACAGTTCCAATCACATCTCTTTCTAATGCATCTATTGCTAGTGAAGGAGATGCTTCAAAAACCAAAGTTTGATTGTTGATCATATATATGGATCGTTCGTTTCTCTTCCGTATTTGGCTAGTAGGTCTGCTATTGCATTAGCCTCCCTCGGAATGTGCTTCAGGGACGAACCCTCTAGTTGGAGGAGTAGCGATCTGCAATCAACGAAAATATGTGAGTATATGAGATTATTGCTATATAGAGTGTTAAGTAATACCTGCGAATCCGTTTCCACCGGCAGATGTTTTAAGTTCTTACTTTTGGCTAGATTCAGACCATGTAGCAAGGCTAGAACTTCTGCATGTAGGGCATTTCTTGCTATGATTTTGCATGTGAATCCCATGATCCATGTTCCTAGATGATATCTAATTGCTCCTCCAGTTCCACCATTAGAGGAGTTTGGTTCATATGAGCCATCAATGTTTAGTTTGTATTTTCCATCCGGTGGTTTGTGCCAAGAAACATGAACCATATGTCTAGGGACTTTTTTGGGAGGGATTTGGTTTAAGTTAAAGTATTCCATGGCTTGGAAGGAAATGTTATTAATAGTATTTGTAGACCTGCTAATATTTAAATTTTTATAAAGTTTGCTATTTTTATTTCTCCAAATATTTCAAAGAATAATTGGAACAAGAGTAGCGGTAGGCACCCGGTGGTGCTTGTTTATGGTTACGAAACTTTTGGTGGTACACAGTTGATGAATTTCTGTATGGAGGTCATGGGAGGTGATACTTATGATATAGTTTTTCCAGATGTGTTTAGCATTCGGGCAACTTAAAAAATATGATTTGTGTCCTCCTCCATGTCAAGATAGGATGCACAATTTTTGGATGTAGTAATGTTTCTGTTGTAAAGGGGTACAAAAGTAGGGAGCTTATGAGTTAGGAGGAGCCACATGAAATTTTTTATTTTATTGATAGCTTTTATCTTCCACACCCATACATAATTACAATTTGTCTTTATGGTAGTTTCATAGCTAGCTTTGAGAAATGCTAAGTAGACACTTTTTGTGTTAAAATAACCATCATTGCTCTTGTTCTAGTAGAAGGTGTCAGGCTTGGAGCTTGTTGTTTGTAAATAAGTGTTTTCTATGGTTATTTTGACGTTATTAGGGATTTCAAAGGATAAACAAGAGTAATCCTAGTTGTTATTCTTGATGCAGTTTTTTAGGACCATCCTGGCTTCAGTTTCAGTGGTCGGTCCTTGGATCATTTGACGTAGGGAGTATGTTGTATCTATTCAGTTGTCTTCCCAGATGTGAATTTTTTCCCTATTACCCACGTTCCAAGAGTTGTTTTTTTGGAATAGTGGGTAGGCTCTTACGAGACTTTTCCATATATAAGAGTCTTGGGGGTAACATTTCAAGTTAGTCATTTGGCTTTTGTTTAAGTATTTTTTTCTTGAGAACCTCAACCCAAAGGTGATTATTATTTTTTAAGAATCTCCAGATAAGACGTGCTAAGAAAGCAAAGTTTTTCCATTAGTTTTCTAGATTCCTAGGCCACCATTTTCGATAGGGGAAGTTACTAGTTCCCAGGTTGCAAGATGAATTTTCATTTTCCCTTGTGTTGATCCCCAAAGAAAATTTCTTTGTATGCGATCGATGTGACTATGGGTCGCTTGGGGGATTGAGTTCCATTGCATTGCATAGGTAGGAATAGAGGCTAGGGCTGATTTAACTAGTGTTGTACTTCCTACTAAGGTTAGGAATCGAGTTTTCCATCCTCTTAACTTGTTGTTCATGTGGTCAGTGATGTATTGATAGTCCGTGCTCTTAGGATGATAGTTTGTTATGGGGAGTCCAAGGTATTTACCTATCTTTTCTTTTTGGCGAATGTTCATAGCCATAGAGAGTTAATTCTTCTCTTCAAGGCTGATGTTGGCTGAGAAGATAATAGACGACTTGTTAAAATTAATTTTTTGTCCTGATTGTTTTGTCAACGTATTGAAGATTTGTATAATGGTGGTGGCGTTTGTAGTGTCAGCCTTTGCTAGTAGAGTAATGTCATCGGTGAAGAGCAGATGAGATATAGGCATACCTATTCTATCAATTTTAATTGGTTGCCAGGGATGCTCTTGAATGGCATAGTTTATGAGTTTGGTTAAGGATTCCATACAGATTATAAATATGTAGGGTGATAGTGGGTCACCTTGCCTAATTCCTCTGGTAGGGAAGAAATAGTTTGTAGGCCTTCCGTTAACAAGAATTGCTATAGATGAAGTGGATATACAAGACATAATGAGGTCAATTATGTTTTCTGGGAAGTTAAGGATCATAAGGGATCGTTTGATAAATGACCATTCCAATCTATCTAAAGCTTTTTCGAAATCGATTTTCAGAAGAATTTTGCCAAATTTTCCTTTTGTTTTTTGGAAAGAGTGGATTGCTTCTTGAACGATTATGGTGTTGTCTACTGCTCTTCTTCCAGGAATGAAACTACATTGTTGAGGGCTTATTATAGTATCTAGGTATGGTCTGATCCTATTAATTATAATTTTGGTGATGATTTTGTAACTCGTATTACGGAGGCTTATTGTCCTATAGTGGTTAATTTTCTTAGGGTTTTTAATTTTTGGTATGAGGCAGATGAAAGTTTTATTTATTTCTGGTGGAATAGAGCTGGATTTAAAAGCATTTATGCAAGTATTGATTATGGCTTCTTTAGTGTCGTTCCAATATTTTTGGAAGAAAAGAGGGTGTAAACCATCAGGGCCAGGATATTTAAGAGGTTTAAAGGCGAAAATAGCAGTTTTGATTTCTTCTTTAACAAGGGGTCTACCAATAAAATCTCGAGTATCCATTGGAATAGCGTTTTGACAAATATTTGGTTTATGGAAGTCGCTCTTAGTAAGCTTGGTTATATAGATGACTTAAAAGTGTTGGGTAATAATGTTATTTATGGAGGTAGGATCGAATGTCCAGTTTCCCACCGAGTCATTTAGCCCAATAATTTGATTTCTACGTCTTTTATTTATAGTGGTGGTATGGAAGAATTTAGTGTTTCCATCTCCCTCGCTAAGCCATTGGACTCTAGATTTTAGCTTCCAAAAGTCCTCTTCTCTTTTAAGAATTTCGTTAAACTCTATACTGAGATTATTCTCCAGATTATGATGGAAATTCCTTTTATTTATTGCATTCATTTGCTGCAGCCCATTCAATCTGTTGAGAATATCTTTTTTTTTGTTTAAAAATATTACCAAAGGTCTCTTTGTTCCAAAATTTTATATTTTGGAGGAACTTTTCTAGGGCATCATTATAATTGTTATTGTCTTTCCACACTCTAGTTACTATGTTAGAGAAATTCGGGTGCCTAATTCACATAGTTTCAAATCTAAATAATTTTTTTAAGTGTGGAGAGCTTTTTAGGCAGTTTAGGAGTATAGGGCAGCGGTAAGAGTATATACGAGGGAGATAATAGACTTTAGTATTCAGGAAGAGAGTTAACGAAGAGTGATTGCTCAGGAAGCGATCAAGGCGTTCCATAATGAGAGTGTTATTGTTCTTATGCTTATTTGTCCAAGTATATTTTTTCCCCGTAAAACCTAAGTCTATCAGTCCATATCGTCAAGGCAACTGATGAAATTTGAGCTCTTAGTATTGTTTATAGGTCTCCCTCCAAGCTTCTCGAATGCACTAGTGATTTCGTTAAAATCTCCACAAACTAGCCAAGGTCCATTGATTTTGTTAGTTATACTCCTCAAATTTTCATATAATATCTTCCTATATCTAACATTATTCTTAGCATAAATTATAGAGATGTACCATTTAGAGAAGCTTGTACTAACCTCAATAGTGGCGTGAATTTCTTGTTTAGTCAGAATAAAAGGTTCAATGGTGATTTCCGAATTCCTCCAAAGCAAAGCAATCCCTCCAGAGTACCCCGAAGCTGGGACCTGAATTACATCAGTGAAACCTGTAAAATTTTATTATGATCCTCTATTCTTGTTTCGGTGAGAGTAAGGATTGTTGGGTTGTGGAATTCCATGAGTGTACATATGATCTTCATCAAATTAACATTGTTTGCACCCCTACAGTTCCATAGTAAGATCTTCATTGATGGTTTCCTGAACGATGCGATTCCCTCCTGGCATTAGAGTAATTTCCAGGTTCATAGTTGTTGATGAGCTACTTGCATTCCCTCTTTCCAGAGCTTATTTGTCCATTATCATTGGAATGAGTAGTGCCACGTATTTCAGTGGCTCCTGGGAGTTGTAACAACGTATGTTCAAGTCCACCTTGTTCACTTCACGAGGGACTTTGATTAAAAACCTCATTTCGATACTTAATAACATGTCTAGTGTCAGTGTATTCTTCCAGTACAGAGTTTGGTCAATGGATCTAGCATGTTTGGTGCCTCTTCTTTCGATGGTTGTGTCTGCGGGGTCTACATAAGGAGTGATGGTACCCTCATTTGTATCTCTGGGACTACATGGTCTTCCATATTTTCATCTTCCTCGTTGCTCATGTTGTCCTCGTTCTGTTGACTTGAGTTTTGCATATCTATTATCTGTTGTAGCGACGAGATCACGAAGGTATTCAATTGGTGAATAAGCGAGAGATAGTAAGAGTTCAAATTGGATAGTGGTGAAAGGAAGTGGAGTATGTGATAGAATTCCATGGAGGTTAGTTCTTGGGTTAGCTCTAGTTGAGTCGATTCCAATCTTATCAGGCTATTGGTTAGTCTCTCATCTATTAGGGAGGGTAATAGAGTAAGGTTGTTTTCGTTCTGGTTGAGGTCTAGCATTCCTTCCCAACTCGAGTAAGGTGATACTTGGACCACATGCGGGAAAATTGTTTATAAGTGTGTGTTCATGGTCGAAGGGTGTGAATGGGTTTGTTAGGTTCTGAAATACAGGATTTCGTGGGATGTAGCTTGTCATTTATGGTGGTTGATATGGCTCGAAAGGAAAAAATGTCTAGTACTGTGGTTGGTGCTTCGGAAGAGGGGCTAGTTGAAAAGTGAGATTGTTTCCCATCAGTTGATGTGTAATGACCTGAAAGGTCATTTTGGTAATTTTTTATGGAAATGACTATTTTGCCCTTTCGGTAGTTGCCCCGAGTCCCATGTTTTGTGGTTGTAAAGTTGGTTTGAGGAAAAGTTGGTAAAAAGTTGAGTTTTTGAGAAGTTGAGTTTTTATGAGTTAAATTTGGTTAAAAAGTGCTTTTTCGAGTCATTTGGAGTTTCGGGACTCGGATCGGATTTCCGTCGATTTTGGCAGTTTTAAAATGTCGAAACAGGTCTGTGTGAAGTTACGGAGTCGAATTTGGAGTTGAAACGAAGAATTGAGGTCCTAAGTTGCTAAAGTTGTGAAATTTTGATAAAGTGTTGACTTTGGTCAACATATAAGGTTCCGAGGCTCAGATTGAAATTCCGAGAGTACTGTTGGTTTCGGGAGGCGATTCTAAGTCTAGAATGAGTCTTGGTTGAATTTTTAGACACTCCGTTTGAGTTTCGAATTTTTTTGGCGTTAAACTAGTTTCTTGGCATCTTATTGAATTTCGGGTCAAGGAGTCCTCGAATTTAAATTCCGACGGTTCCATTGAGTCCAGAACGTCGAATTTAGTGGGGGTACATATTTCGTTTGTGTGCACGAGATTCCGAATGAATCTCGATGGTCCAA
>NC_064284.1:21413986-21414332 GCF_019186545.1 Solanum stenotomum
AAATAATAATTTTTTCTTGGATATAATATTATATATTAAGCTAGGTGAAGTAATATTTTCAAAAGTGGTATGAAGATTTCCTTAAAAGACAATAATAGATGCTCGTTTAACTTGTACATGTAATTTATTTATGAGAAAAGATAAAATGATAACCAAGCAAGGGATGAATTATATTGAATTTTTATAAGTTGAGTAAAATGATAATCAACTGAATTTTATGGGGATAAATAATTAAGTAGGTGTTTGGACATGATTTACTACAAATTTGGAAAAAGAAATTTAAGTTGAAGTTGAAAAGGTTATTAAATGAGTATATCAAATATTTGGATTGTAAGTTCTAACAAAG
>NC_064284.1:21414432-21420352 GCF_019186545.1 Solanum stenotomum
GTGTAGTAGTCACTTTGAGTATTATACTCGTGTTCTATATAGTGTAAAAGTACTTATTATAGTGATGTATGTTACTCTTCTTGGTCTGTGATTTTTCCCTCATTTAAAATGGTTTCCACGTAAAATTATTGGTGTTATTGTTTTCCCATTTTCTTTATATTATTTTGACTATATATATTTTTATATTAGTTCGCATTTTCTCAACAAACTAGTATCAGAACTTTCTCTAAAGAAGATGAAGATACCTCCTTATGGTGAATGGGTCTGGAGGGGAAGATTTGTAGGGTCCATACCCATTGAATGAAAATTAACAAAAGGAAAGTTGAATTGCAGCAAATGTTGGAAATGTTGTTAATGCAATTGTTGAAAATATTGATAGATTTGGTGGTTGACAAATTGGTAAAATTTGCAACCTTTTGTTGAAATTTTCTACATTTACCTATGTCACTATGGTTTTCTCTTCCTATAAATAGAGAATTTTTCCTCATTTGTACAACACACCAAGATAAAGAGAAAATCAATTGGAGAGCAAAACGAGGTATTCCATAGACTATACAAGAAAAATAGTATGTGAAGACAAAAATAATGTGAGTGATATTTTAGTAAGGTGGTAAATCAAAAGAGTGTTATCCCTTTTTATTGTGTAATAGTCACTTTGAGTATTATACTAGTGACTATACAATGTAAAATTTCTTGTTCTATGTAACGACCCGGAAAACTAGTAATTGAAACTAGAGCCTAACGAGTGTATGTTTGAGTTTGTTATGCGGTTTCATGTTGTAAAATGTCTTCCCGAGCTTAGGTTGAGGGGTTTAGAGGTTAAACGTCAAGGTACGACTCCCCAAGGACCAACCAAGGGGTCCTTGAGGAGGACCCTAAAGCCTAACCCCCAAGACCCCAAAGAATTAAAAACATGTCAAATTGAGGAGGAGCTCCAGATTGGATCTACTACCCTTAGGTCCATCCACGCCCTCTGGATGGCCTTCGTGGGTCAAGGTCCCAAAATAAATGTTGCAGCCACGAAGTGCCAATACGGCCCGTGGACCCACCCATGGTCCGTGGGTGGGGTTTGTGAGTTACACCTATAGAAAGTAGTCAAGCTTGGCCTAAGTTAGGTTAGGGGACGGTTATTATTGATTAATTAAAGTGTTTTAAGGCTTTTAAAGGTATTAAAACTCGTTTTCCAATTCATTAGTTCAAATCACAAAATATAAACCTCCCACCCTCTCCAAATATTCTCTCTCTAGAAACCACCATTGGAGAAGAAGGAGTCAAGCTTTGAAGCTCAAGATCTCACCTTTCACTCTCAATTTTCGTGGAGTTTCTTCCCTAAAGGTATGGTAGTCTTCATCCTTGATTAAGTTTCATTCAAGGAGCCCTATCAAAAGATGATTTCATGTTTCCAAAATCCCCCAAAAACCTAGGGTTTACAATCTATGCATGGGTTCAATTCCAAAACATTTTCAAAGGTTTATATGTGATGAATTATGAATGGTTTATTGAATTAAAGATGAATTATAGTGAAATTCTCCCATGAACCCATGTTTTTCCCCAAAATCCTAAGTAGTGAATTGTGATTAGGAATTAATTGATCACGAAAGTATGTTGAATTGTTTATGTTTATATTGAATTAGTTATTGAATCATGTTAATTCCCTTATCTATTATAGTATCTTAGATGTATGAGTTGATATTGATTCATAGCCTTAAAAGGCAATTTTATGAAGGATTTATGTATGATTATGATATGAAGTATATGTGTGATCTTAATAAAAGTGTTATGATCATGTTTAGAATGTAACTGTGTTATGATTTAAATCATATTCTCAATTAAAACTCATGAATGATGATGATAGAATGTGAAGGGTTTATTCTATGTTGATTGTTACATCTTGAATTGGTAGGCATCCTCTTCTTGTGTTATGATGTGTCTTGACTTAATGAACTTGAATCGGTAGACCTAATGTTGGTAACCCTGGCATGATGATTTCTATGACCTATTCTAATGATGTATCTTGGATTGGTAGGCTAATGGCACCCTTCCATGCATGTTAATAATGAACCTTGGGTTCGGTAGGCTTATGGCACCCTTCCATAAATGATGTTAATGAACTTGGGATCGGTAGGCTTATGGCACCCTTCTATGAATATTGATGATGAACCTTGAATCGGTAGGCATATGGCACCATTTCATGAGGAGTCAATGAGCTATCC
Organism: Solanum stenotomum; assembly: GCF_019186545.1. Classification (NCBI taxonomy): domain Eukaryota; kingdom Viridiplantae; phylum Streptophyta; class Magnoliopsida; order Solanales; family Solanaceae; genus Solanum; species Solanum stenotomum. The sequence continues at coordinate 21,416,646 of NC_064284.1, forward strand.
TAATAATGTACCTTGAATCGGTAGTCTTATGACACCCTTTCATGTGTCAACTAATGTACCTTGAATCAGTAGGCTTATGGCGCCCTTTCATGTGTTAACCAATGTACTTTAGGTCGGTAGGCCAATGGCACCCTCTCATGTGTGATAATGATAAAGTAATGAAATACTCTATGGGAATGAGGGCTAAGCACCGAGTGGATTTGGTAAGTGGAAGCTCTCCCTATATTTAGGCCGGATTTCAACGAACATCTTTTTTTTCCATAACTATGTGCCCACATAGGATATTAGCTAGTGGATTCACCTAAGCTAAAATGTTACCAGCTCTACCTTAGGCAAGTAGACCACCTCTTTCTGTTGTGGGGCAAGACACCAGATTCCATGTAAGCTCACATGGTCTATGTCGGTTAAACGCTTATTCCCATCATGTGATATGTGCACTATGGTTACTTGAGAGGTTCTATGAAGTGTGGGTGGTTGTATGGGATGACATCCATGCATTGCTTGAGGAGGCTTGAAGAGAGCTATAGTGAGTTCTCTAAGGTCTTAATGACTAATAAATGAAAGTTCTATTAATAAAGCTAATGAAGAATGTTGACTTAAATGCTTAATGTTATGATGTATGCTTTACTTGGATTGTATTATGAGTTACCTTCCTTGTCATGACTTATTGAATATGAATGTTCTTGCCTATGGTGGCTTAAAAGGAGTACTTAGTGTGAGTAGTAGTATGAGATGCTATTCATACATTGCACAAGTATGACTTAGGGTTGCCCTAGATGATGGTCCTAATGTGTTCTTATGACTTATGAAATGTTTATGTTCCTTATGTATGAGTATTGTCTAATGATGAAAAGGAAGAATGGTAAGTTCTCTTTTGGTTGCCTTAATGTGGTACTTAGTGTGGATGGTGGTATGGGACGCTATTCATACATTGCACAAAGTATAGCTTGGGGTTACTTAAGGTGAAACTCTAATGTGATGAAATGACTTGTATGTTGATTATGTTGTATCTTATGCCTTTTATGCAAAAGTTCATGATATTTCTCAAATTGGCATAATGCATGGTTTTCAAATCAAATGTCCATTTTAAAGCATGATTTTTACATGACTATCATAATTAGTACATCTAATGTGCTAACCGATATTTCTTCTATTTTTCTACAAAGTGTAAGTTCCGGCATTTGAGTTGATTCTCTCTAGTTGAAGCTTGGATTGAGTTCTTCCAAGACTATTTGTATGTCCTCATGGATTCGAGGACAAGTACTTTTGATGTTTCATCTTTTTTATTGTACTAGACTGTTTTAGACTTTCTAGTATAAAGAGTCGTGACCCTACTTTTGATTCGAAGATTGTTTTTAGATAGCCATGTGAGACTAGTAGACTTCTGCTGTTTTAAATATTTTTCAATTGTATGGATTAAAAGATTTTAAAATTTCGTACTATTTCTATTATCTTATGTGATGACATGTTCTGAGGCTTATATGAGACTTTTTGGAGTCTTGTATGCCGTGTCGCTTTCGGGGCATAGGCTCGAGTCGTGACAAATACGGTATCAGAGCATAAAGTTTTGGGATGGTTTTTAGGATTGATGACTCACAAGCCACATTGAGTAGAGTCTTGTTCATGGATGTGAAACGCTACACATTTATGAATGAGAGGCTATAAGACGTTAGGAAGCTACACTTCTTTCATTACTCTTAAAGTTGTGCCTTAGAGTTTAGCTCTATAAGAGTCCTTTTCCCAGCCTTTCTCTTGTGTTTATAGGATATGAATACAAGGGAGAGCGCAAGAAGGATGGAAGAGGAGAATGTGAATGAGCAAGTTCCTCCCCAAGGTCCTCAGGGTGATCAAGTTCCTCTAGGCAATCAATTTCCGGTGGATCCCCCGGCCATGTCCAATGAGGAAGTTAGATCGGATCTTTTGATGATGGCTCAAGCCGTAACTACTCAAGCTCAAGCTATGACAGCCCAAGCCACTAGGGTTGTTGAGACTCATGTGAACCCTATTGTGAGCACTATGGATTCTAGGTTGAGAGACTTTGTGAGGATGAATCCTCCAGTATTTCTTGGTTCCAAGGTGGGAGAGGATCCCCAAGAGTTAGTGGATAAGGTAGGGAATGTTATGAGGTGACTTCTATAGAAAAAGCGGAACTAGACGCTTATCAATTGAAGGATGTTGCCCAAGCTTGGTTAAATCAATGGAAGAGTAATAGGCCAATAGGAACGGGGCATATAGAGTGGGAATTGTTCAAGGAAGCCTTCCTTGGTAGGTTCTTTCCCCGTAAGAAGAGGGAAGTTAATGTGGAGGAGTTTATCAATCTTAGGCAAGGTAGCAAGAATGTTCAAGAGTACTCTTTGAAATTTACCCAATTGTCTATGTATGCCCCATTTTTGGTGTCAAACTCTAGGGATGAGATGAGTAGATTTGTTACGGGTGTATCCAACCTAGTTGAGGAAAAGTGTCGTACGACAATGCTCCATGATGACATGAATATTTCTAGGCTTATGGTGTATGCTCAATCAATTGAGGAGTTCAAGCTTAAGAGAAAGAATAGGGAGATGAAGAGAGTTAGATCCAATGAGCAAGGTTCAAAAAAGAGAGCTCCAAACCAAGATTCTTCAAGCACTCCTAAGGTTAACCAAGAGAAAGGTGGTGGACTTCTATTTTCTAAACCTACTTGCACCACTTGTGGAAAGAGGCATTATGAGAAGTGCCTAGCCGGTGCTAATGGATGCTATGGTTGTGGGAAAAATGATCACTAAGTGAAAGATTGCCCTACTCTTGCGGCCAAGGGAAGAGAGCCCAAACAAGCTTCTCTTAATGACCCGGATCCTAATGCTCCAAAGAAAAATCATTTCTATGTACTTCAAGCTAAAAAATACAAAAGATCTCTTCCGGATGAAGGCACTGGTGTGTTGATGGTTCCTTATAGTTGTGAATGTTGTATTGAGGTTCCTATGTTATTTCCTGTTAGCCTTAGTATGGGTTTACTCCTAAGGGGGAGATGGTATGTTGAATAGTAAAGTTGTTGAGAGTTCTAATATCCTTATCTCTTTCCTTCTATTCCTATTCAAGTTTGAGACCAAGAGTTCCTTATAACTTGTTTCATGTTTTGGAGTCATGTGTGATTATGTGTTTCCATGGTCTCCTTATGTTATGCATGTTTTTGATGAATTCATGTTTCAATGAGAAAATGAGTTTTATGAATTATGTTCCTCATGTTGATGTGCATTTAGTATGAGTTTCCCATATGTTTCATGAGGTGAATTGTTGAAGATGCCTAAATATGTTTTTAAGAGAAATTGCATAATGTGCCTAATGATGTTATAATGAGCGTGATTTGAGTTGGAGAAAGTAATTCCTTCAATGAAATGAGAAATGTTGAAGCTTTCATGCATACTGAGTTTGTAGATGTAGTTCGTAATTTCTTGTGTTGCATGGAGTATGTTTGAGATGGAGTTGAGGTTTCCTCCTAGTTTTGTGCATTGGTTATGATGTTGCATGATTGATGGGCTGCTAGTCTTGAGTCTTAACTTCCTTAAAGTGTTTAAAGTGTCATTCGAGGATGAATGTTCTTAAGGGAGAGATAATGTAACGATACGGAAAACTAGTAAGTGAAACTAGAGCGCCTAACGAGTGTGTGTTTGAGTTTGTTATGGGGTTTCATGTTGTAAAATGTCTTCCTGAGCTTAGGTTGAGGGGGGGGG
>NC_064284.1:21420959-21495440 GCF_019186545.1 Solanum stenotomum
GTTTCCAAAATCCCCCAAAAACCTAGGATTTTCAATCTATGCATGGGTTCAATTCCAAAACATTTTCAAAGGTTTATATGTGATGAATTATGAATGGATTATTGAATTAAAGATGAATTATAGTGAAATTCTCCTATGAACCCATGTTTTCTTCCAAAATATTAAGTTGTGAATTGTGATTGGGAATTGATTGATCATGAAAGTATGTTGAATTGTTTATGTTTATATTGAATTAGTTATTGAATCATGTTAATTCCCTTATCTGTTGTAGTATCTTAGATGTATGGGTTGAGATTAATTCATATCCTTGAAGGCAATTTCATAAAGGATTTATGTTTGATTATGATATGAAGTATATGTGTGATCTCTATAAAAGTGTTATGATTATGTTTAGAACGTAATTATGTTATGATTGAAAGAATATTCTCAATTAACACTCATGAATGATGATGATAGAATGTGAAGGGTTTTTTCTATGTTGATTGTTACATCTTGAATTTGTAGGCATCCTCTTCTTATGTTATGAATGTGTCTTGACTTAATGAACATGAATCGGTAGACCTAATGTTGGTAACCCTTGCATGATGAGTACTATGACCTATTTTAATGATATATCTTGGATCGATAGGCTAATGACACCCTTTCATGCATGCTAATAATGAACCGTGGGATCGATAGGCTTATGGCTCCTTTCTATAAATGATTTTAATGAACTTTGGGATCGGTAGGATTATGGCACCCTTCCATGAATGTTGACGATGAACCTTGAATCGGTAGGCATATGACACCCTTTCATGAGGAGTCAATGAGATATCCTAATAATGTACCTTGAATCGGTAGACTTATGGCACCCTTTCATGTGTCAACTAATGTACCTCGAATCGGTAGGCTTATGGCACCCTTTCATGTGTTAACCAATGTACTTTGGGTCGGTAGGCCAATTGCACCCTCTCATGTGTGATAATGATAAAGTAATGAAATACTCTATGAGAATGGAGGCTAAGCACCGAGTGGATTTGGTAAGATGAAGGCTCTCCCCAAGTTTAGGTCGGGTTTCAATGAACATTTTTCTTATCCCATAACTATGTGCCCGCATAGGATATTAGCTAGTGGGTTCACCTAAACTAAAATGTTACCGACTCTACCTTAGGCAAGTAGACCACCTCTTTACGGTGTATGGCACGACACCGGATTTCATGTAAGCTCAAATGGTCTATATCGGTTAAACGCTTATTCCCATCATGTGAGATATGCACTATGGCTACTTGAGAGGATCTATGAAGTATGAGTGGTAGTATAGGATGCCATCCATGCATTGCACGAGTAGGCTTGGAGAGGGCTATAGTGAGTTCTCTGAAGTCTTAATGACTATTGAATAAAAGTGCTATTAATGAAGCTAATGAATAATGTTGACTTAAATGCTTAATGTAATGATGCATGCTTTACTTGGATTGTATTATGAGTTACCTTCTTTGTCATGACTTATTGAATATGAATGTTCCTTGTCTATGGTGGCTTGAAAGGAGTACTTAGTGTGAGTAGTAGTATGAGATGATATTCATACATTGCACAAGTATGACTTAGGGTTGCCCTAGATGATGTTCTTAAGGTGTTCTTATGACTTATGAAATATTTATGTTCCTTATGTATGAGTATTGTCTAATGATGAAAAAGGAAGAATGGTAAGTTTTCTTTTGGTAGCCTTAATGTGGTACTTAGTGAGGATGGTGATATGAGATGCTATTCATACATTGCACAAATTATAGTTTGGGGTTACTTGAGGTGAAAGCTCTAATATGATGAAATAATTTGTATGTTGATTATGTTGTAACTTATGCCTTTTATGCAAAAGTTCATGATATTTCTCAAATTGACATAATGCATGGTTTTCAAACCAAATGTCTGTTTTAAAGCATGATCTTTCCATGCCTATCATACTTAGTACATCTAATGTGCTAACCCATATTTCTTCTATTTTTCTACAAAGTGTAGGTTCCAACATTTGAGTTGATTCTCTCTAGTTGAAGCTTGGATTGAGTTCTTTTAAGACTATTGGTATGTCCTCATGGATTCGAGGACTAGTACTTTTGATGTTTCATCTCTTTTATTGTAATAGACTATTTTAGATTTTCTAATGTAAAGGGTTGTGACCCTACTTTTGATTCGAAGATTGTTTTTAGATGGTCATGTGAGACTAGTAGACTTCTGCTGTTTTAAATATTTTTCGATTGTATGAATTAAAAGGGTTTTAAATTCCATACTACTTCTATTATCTTATGTGATGACATGCTATGAGGCTTGTATGAGACTTTTTGGAGTCTTGTACGTCGTGTCGCTTCCGGGGCTTAGGCTCGGGTTGTGACATTATAGTGATATCAGTTGCTGCTATTACATCGTGGTCTTTCCCTTGTTTAAAAGAATTTTCACGTAAAATTTCTGGTGTCATTGTTCTCCCATTTTATTTTCACTAATTTGACCATATATATTTTTATGTTAGTTTGCGTATTCCCAACAAACTGGTATCAGAGCTCTCTAAAGAAGATGAAAATATCTCTTTCTTGTAAATAGGTCTGGAAGGGGAGATTTGTAGGGTCCATACCCATTGAATGAAATTTAACAAAAGAGAAGTTAAATTAAAGCAAATGTTGAAAAGGTTGTTGCTGCAATTGTTGAAAATATTGATAGATTTTGTGGTTGGCAAATTGGTAAGATTTACAACTTTTTGTATACATTTGCTACATTTGTCTATGTCAACTCTTCCTGTAAATATAACATTCTTGTTCATTTGTAGAACACACCAAGATAGAGAGAAAAGCATTTAGAGAGCAAAGCGAGGTATTTCATTGACTATACAAGAAAAATAGTTTGTGAAGGAAAATAGAGTATGAACTAGGGGTGGGCATAAATACCGAAAAATTGAAAAACCGAATCGAACCGAATTATATCAGTTCTTCGGTGTTTCGATTCGGTGTCGGTTCTTTATTTTTGGAAGTTCGGTTCGGAGTTCGGTGCAAGGGTCTCAAAACTATGCACTGAAGAACCGAAGTTTTATTAAATAAATTTTAAAATATTTAAATTATATTACTTAATTAGTTAATAATGTGAGTCATGTGACCCATTTCAATTTTTATATGACAAAGTAATAAAACACAGTAAAGTGAACCCTAAATCCCCAAAGTCTAAAGTCTAAACTAAACAAAAATTCAATTCAACTCATCAATTGAGAAGCGCCGACCGCCGTGTCACGTGACTTCAGTGATCAGTCTTCACTCTTCTCACCTCAGACCATCACCGACGGCCGACGCCAAAAAATAGTACGTATTTCTCGAACCATCGTTGTTGATTTCATTTATAGTTACTTGGGCATGAACTTGCTGCCCTTTACGAAGAACAGAACCAAGATTTTTTGTAGAATTTGTGCAAGATTGCAAAATTGGAGTTATTTTCGATGCTAAAACTTCTTCTGTGTTGTGAAAAGCTGAATCTTGGATGAAAGGGGAATTGGGTTTTGGAGAAAGTGCAGCAGGCAGCAGCGACTGAATCTTTCTTTTGCTCACTACTTTAATTTTATTTTTTTTGCAAATGGAGAATGACAATAGAGTTAGTGTTGGTGGTTCAAGTGATGACTTACCTAATAATAACAATGATAGCAATGACAATAACTCACTTGACAGTGGCAGTGTTGGCACCTAACCTAAAAAGAAAAGAAAAGAAAAGAAATAGCACCAAGATCCGAAGTTTGGAATCATTTTGATAAGGTTGTTGAGAATGGTATGTGTGGAGCTAAGTGCAGGTATTGTCACCAATTTCATACATATACTTCCATTAATGGTACAACTACATTGAACCAACACTTAGCAAGGTGCTCTATTTATAAGTCTATTATTGAAACTACTTCTCAATCCAAGATAAATTTCTCGTCTACTAATGCACGTGCACCACTTTGGAAATTTGAACAAGAAGTAGTTAGGAAGGCTTTAGTTGAAATGATAATTATGGATGAACTACCTTTTGATTTTGTTGAAAAGGAAGGTTTTAAAAAGTTTATGAGTCAAGCCCAACCTCTATTTAGAATTCCTTCTCGTAGAACAATAACAAGGGATTGCTATGCACTATATAGTGAACTAAGATACAATCTGAAGAAGTCTTTTAGAGAAATACAACCAAAGATTTACCTCACCACTGATACATGGACCTCATTGCAAAGAATAAATTACACGTGTTTGACTGCTCATTTCATTGACAGAAATTGGCTGTTGCATAAGAGAATACTAAATTTTTGCCCCATCTTTAGTCATAAGGGTGAATAAATGGCAGAGGCTATTGGTAATTGGTTGCTTGATTGGAACTTGGATAATGTGTTTTCTTTTACCGTTGACAATTCTTTTTCAAATAGTGTTATGATTACAGAATTATCTAAGCAGTTAGATATGTGGGGAACGAACATAATGGAGGGCAAGCATCTTCATATGAGATGTATGACTCACATACTTAACCTAATTGTGCAAGAAGGTCTGAAGGAAATTGATATTTCTGTCAAACGGGTTAGGCAAATGGTGAGGTATGTTAGATCATCTCCGGCAAAAACAAGAAATTTTGTGAAATGTTGTGAAGTCCAAAAGATAGATTGTAGTAAAACATTGTCGCTAGATGTGCCTACTAGGTGGAATTCTACCTACTTGATGTTGGAAGCGGCACAAAACTTTGAAAAGGCCTTTGATAGGTTTGATCTTTTTTATGAACATTTTAAAACTTATCTATCTACTCATATTTGTGAAGATGGAAGTATTGCTGGTACACTTGCATGTGATGATTGGGCAAATGTGAGAAGTGTAGTAAAATTTCTTGAAAAATTTTATGAGCTTCCAATAAAGGTTTTAGGTTCACATTATGTTACATCTAGTGTTCATTTTGAGGATATATGTGAGCTTGATATATACTTAAAACTGTGTCTTACAAATGAAAATCTTAACTTGAAAAATATGGCTGATGTGATGATAAAGAAGTTCAAGAAATATTGGGACACTCCTGATAAGATGAACTCAATAATTTATATTGCTTCTGTGTTAGATCCTCGCAATAAATTTGTGTATGTTAGCTTTGGACTTGAAGAACTATTTGGGGAGGAAAATGGAAAGAAAGTAGATAAACAAGTGAAGGCTTATATGGAAACTTTGTTTGAAGATTATTTAAGAAAATATTCAAAAGAATCTCAATATCAATCATCTCCATCTAGATCTACTTTATCGGATTTATCTGATTCATCTAGCTCTTGTTCTCAAAATTCGAGAACAAAAGCTTTGAGAACTAAGCTTCACATGAAGAAACAAAAGGAAAATAGTGGAAGTGGGGCTGCTAAGTCAGAGTTGGAGAGATACCTTAAAGAAGATCAAGAGCCTGAACATGATGATTTTGATGTCTTAAGTTGGTGGAAAGTTAATGCTCCAAGATTTCCTATTCTTTCAGAGTTAGCTCGTGATGTATTGGCTATTCCAATTTCAGGTGTCGCATCAGAATGTGCATTTAGTACCGGTGGGCATATTCTTGATCGATTCAGAAGTTCTTTGACTCCTAAATGTGTGCAATCTCTTGTTTGTGCTCAAGATTGACTTAGAAAAGTGCCTAATTCTATTTGTGTGAAAGAAAGTTTGGAATATCTTGAGAAACTTGAACTTGGTGAGTTTTCATATTGTTTGTGTGTTGTAAAACTAATCTACTTATTTATGTTGCTTGTCATTTGTTTAAATTATCTTTAGAAATGGCAAACAGTGGAAGGGATTCTTGCATTGTTGACGTATGATAACAATTTGCTCTTTTGCTATTAATGGTGAGTTTCAATACTTTATTTGTTTGATATAAGATATCTTTTTGAATCTTAAAATATTCTGACTTCTAACTAAGTTTCTTCCTTTTGGTTTAATTTTTTTATTAGGTTCAAGTTCAACCATATCTCCTAAAGCTCGCTCATTTGTTTTAATTTTGAAAACATTGTGTGGTGGTTCAAGACAACAAAGAAGGGTGTTGTGACTTGTGACTGTGTTTACTGTTTTGTGGTGTTTTAAGTTTTGTGACTTATGTTTTAGAAACATTTGGAAAGTCTGGTAGTGTTGTCTGCTATTGCTACTCTGCTTGTAAAAAAAATAGTTGTTGCCTTTTGGCTGGAGCCTTGATGTTAGCAGGCAATAACTACACAAAATTTGCATTGATGTTATTTTGTTGGCTGGCCGCTGGAGTAGCTACACATATTTATTTTGTTGCATTGATGTTATTTTGTTGGATGGCCGCTGGAGTAGCTACACATATTTATTTTGTTGCATTGATGTTATTTTGTTGGCTGGCCACTGGAGCAGCTACACAAATTTATTTTGTTGCATTGATGTTATTTTGTTGGATGTTAACTGGATGTGCTCAGCCTCATGTTTTGAATGTGTTGAAATTTGAATCGTGTATCCAAAGAGATAGTGTTGTCTGATGGTGTTGTGTTTTCTTAAAAAAAAATGTGTGGACACTGGACAAGTCTTTGTAGACCTGGACAGCCTCATGTTTTGAATATTTGTTGATTGCCTGATGGCTGATTCTGTCGCATATTGTTGGCTGGCCGTTGGAGCAGCAACATGGCATCTATGCTAGAAACAGTTTATCATATTGAAAAACTATTAACACTTTATCATATTTCCTCTTTATTTTTATTCATACTGAAAAACCGATTTAAAAACACCGAACTAAACCGAACCGAAGTAGAAAAAACCGAACCGAACCGATCTAGTTTGGTATGAACTATGGTGCACACTTTTCTAAAACCGAATATCGAAGAACCGAACCGAAATTTGATTAAACCGAACCGAACTCCCACCCCTAGTATGAACGATATTTAGTAATGTATATAATCAAATGAGTGTTATTTCTTTTGATTGTGTAGTGGTTACTCTGAGTATTATATTTGTGTTCTATATAGTGTAAAATTACTTACTATAGTGATATCAGTTGCTCCTCTTAGCCTGTGATTTTTCCCTTATTCAGAAGGGTTTTCGCATAAAATTACTAGTGTCATTGTTTTCTCATTTTATTTATATTATTTTGATCATATATATTTTTTATTAGTCTGTATTTTCCCAACAAATTGATATTAGAGCTCTCTCTAAAGAAGATGAAGATACTTCCTTCCGAGTTTGGAGGGGAAGATTTGTAGGGTCCATACCTATTGAATGAAAATTAACAAAAGGAAAGTTGAATTGCAGCAATTGTTGAAAATGTTGTTGCAATTGTTGAAAATATTGATAGATTTGGTTGTTGACAAATTGGTAAGATTTGCAACATTTTGTTGAAATTTGCTACATTTGCCTATGTCACTATGGTTTTCTCTTCTATAAATAGAGCATTCTTGCTCATTTGTACAACACACCAAAATAGAGAGAAAATCATTTACAGAGCAAAGTGCGGCATATCATAGACTATACAAGAAAAATAGAGTGCAAGCGATATTTTAGTAAGGTGGTAAATCAAAAGAGTGTTATTCCTTTTGAATATGTAGTAGTCACGTTGAGTAGTATACTTTTGACTATACAGTGTAAAATTCCTTACTATAGTGATATAAGTGCTCCTCTTGGCCCGTGGTGTTTTTCTTATTTAGAAGGCTTTCACGTAAAAATTTTGGTATCATTGTTTTTCCATTTTATTTTCATTATTTTGACCATATATATTTTTATGTTAGTCCACATTTTCCCAACAAAAGTGTCCAACTGATTTGAGTAAATTGATTTTCTTTGTAATTAAGGAAAATAGGGTAAATTAAGGAAAAAAGGTTGATTTATAGAATTATAGGAAATATATATGTTAGGTAAATTATAAAAAATTCGCAAATATAAGTGGTGGTTCAAAGCGCCATAATTTAAGTACAAACCGTCGCTATTGGAATATTTAATATGGGAGTAGAAAAAAGTCGTATTATTTTACATGTGCGATGATTATGTGAAACCGTCGTAATATAACCGCCGCAATATTTCCATTTTTTAAAGTGAAAATACGTCGCTAAAATTTTATTTTTAGTGGCAACTACGCCAGTTATAATTCTTGTTTAATTTTAAGAGTAAAAAGTAATTAAAAAGCTTCTTGATGTAGATGCTTAAACTTTGCTTGTAGGATGAAACAGCGACTTATTTTGTATTTAATTAGTTGATTAATATGTTAACTCCCTGTCAACTTTTTTTTAATTACTCTCTCCTAGTTGTGCCTATCTATTACTCTTTTACTTATTTTCTCTTAGAAGAATAGTCATCATTCAAAAAAATCTATGGAGAATTTGATGTTGGCGGTTTGGCTTCGCATAAGCCTTGACTAGGTAAATTTATTTTTTTTATCATCTGACGATACATGATTCTGAGATAAAGAATTTTGGAATAACTAATAATGAAATAATTGATGATGATTAATTAGTTTTCAACCAAATTAGTCTTAACACTCTATTTGGATTATTGTTACCCATTGTATGTATTGTATCGTTACCATATTTACAATGTTTGTTTTGATTGTTACTTAAAATGTATTGTATTGTATTGTTAAACTTCGTTGTTACGTAACAATGAAAACCCCATTTTATGGAACAACTGATTTGGTGTGTTCCCATTGTTACTTAATTTTTTTTTCCAATTATATCCTTATTTAATATTTCATAATACAATTTTACCATTTACCCTATATTATTTAATTCTAGTCAAACCTCCCACCCTAGAATAATTAAGGATATTTTAATAAATTTATAAATTACAATACAATACAATACGGTCAAACCAAACAATAAAAATTTTATTAAACAACAACAAACAATACAGTTTAGTCAAACATTGTATCTACCATATAGCACAGTATAATAGAGTACAATACATTACATTATGAAACAATGGATAACAATAGAGTCCATAATTTTCACTTATATTAAACTTCTAACAATAAAGTTTTCTGTTGTAAAGTACAACTTACTAATATATATATATATATATATACACACTCTCCACCGATTTTTGCATTTTAGATGATATTCTAAATTGTTTTTTCTTTTATAAGATGTAGATTCTACTGAAATTAAGAAAGGTCTTGTGAAATAAAGTAGTCTATATGGAAAAAATTATATTAGAGATCCAATTAGTAAAACAAGGTGTGTTAAGGCAATTTCATCAATAACACTATAAAATTGGGAATAACATCTCAAAATTTTGTCGCTCTAAATAGGTGAAGCTCACACGATTAAGAAAGACGTAGTGGTTAAATTATGTTGTATTTTTCAAGATAGTCGCATCTTTGTTATAAATTCATTACATTTGTGACAAAACATTTATCTTAGAATTTTCTCTTAATAATAATGTAATTCGTTTATAACTACGAATTAAATTTGTATTTTCTCATAAATATAATTGTCACTAATCACGATAACTTTTAGTGACAATTTTGTGTGTCANTAAGTGGCGACTCTTTCTAAGTATTTCTCAAATTGTTTTATACTTAGAACATTTCAAAAAAATGATTTTTCTAAAGGTTAGGAAAATTACCGCATAACAACGACATGATAGGTTTTAACTACAAAAATATGAGTTGTAAAAGCAAAATTGTCACTAATTTATACATTTAAAGACAAAATATCCTTTCATATGTAAAAGATTGTCTTCAGTGATAAAACTACTTTCATTTGACTACAAAATATATGTAACTTGAGAGACAATTAATGTCGGTACTAAATAACATAAAAAGTTAATGACAAGTTAATTTTGTCGGTATTAATAGCTTTTTTAATGTTGAAAATATACTACTAAACTATAAATTTTTCTACTTTTTTACTACTAATGAACATGCATATGCAAAGTCCACTTATTAGAACATAGAAAATATGTTTTGTTTTTACATGAAAGTAAGAAAGAGAGTACATGACATGGTATCAATTTAACTTTACGAAAAGCATAGAGAGGTAATAAACACCACTTTTATTTATTGATTTGATATTTCAATAACATAAGAAGATCATAAACATGCTCACACACGACAGAACTGATGACCTTGCATATGCAAAGTTCACTTATTTTTTCAACTAAAAAGGATAATACGTGCACCATTTCATACGCAGGATGAGAAATTTATTTATTGGCAAGCATAATCTGGCAAACTAGAGGAACTTTAACAATTGAAGGTAGTACCGGGCCTTCCACAGGCGTTGAGAATGACTCCGGCAGCGACTGCCGGGCTCACATTAATTGGTCCCATCTCGCCTGCCTTTATGGCAGTGCACAAGCAAAATGCAGCATTTTGATCCGTCAGCCCCGCCATTGCACTGGAACATGCCATAGTTTCTGAAGATCCCACCTCTAATCCCACCCCTAAGCCCACTCCCACCCCCACCCCCACCCCCACCCCAACTCCCACACATTTAAGTATATTAGCACATACCCCAAGTCCCATTGGGCACGTTTGTTGTCCACTTACAAGAGCAAAGAAGAGGAGATTCAGTGATAGGAAAAGGGTAACTGAAGACTGACTTGTTTTGGAAGCCATATGAATTAATCAAGGAGTTTATAATTCTTAAGATGATGTGCTACTAATAACGATTTAACGATGGGTATTTATACTAAATTATAACAAGGCGAACTGTGGTAAAATAATTGTAAATATGTGATAGATATTATTACTTCAAATTAAATATACTAGATTAGTAGGATATGCAACTTAGTCAATTATTGTCTGCTGTTGATTAATTGGTAATGCATGAATGTTATGAGTAAATATATGTTTGGCACCCTATCATATGGGTAAAATGAAAGAGCTCAATGTATCAATCATTATTTTCTTAAAAAGTGTGTCAGGTCAAAATTTGACAAATAAATAGGAACAGAGAGAGTACTAGCTAGCTACGATTGGACTCGGCTCACCTCCAATGTGTTGAAGTGTGTGACCATCGGTCTCATTTAAAAAACTTGACATGTTAGAGAGAGCTTACTTTTATTATTTAATTGTATTCTCAATACGTCACCTTTACGTGCGGGCCTGATTTTCTTTTCATGGACCAAGCACGTGGAAATTCTTGTTGATATGGATAGCGGTGAGATTCGATCACATGACTTATGTCTACTATGATACCATGTTGAAGTGTATGACTATCTATATATACTATATTTAAAGTATGGAAAAAGGCCTAAAATACCCTTGAACTATTGGAAATGGTACAAAACTATCATTCATCCACCTATTGGCTCTCAAATACCGTTGTCATCCACCTATTGACTCCCAAATACCCCAGTCATCCACATTTGAGTCCAGTATTGACCACTTTTATACGGATTATCATTTAAATATTTTTTAAAAATACGTGACGACCATCTATTGATTTAAATTAGTTTACAAACCCACTCATTACTAGTTGTACCATTTCCAATAGTTTGTGGGTATTTGAAGACCCTTAAAATGTTGATGAATTTTTTGCCCTTCGTTAAATGACTTTGTTTTAGATAAAATCGTATTTTCATCATTTTCCTCAAAAATATTGTCTTTTAATTATTATTCTAATATTTGAAATTTTGAAATTAATTAAAGTTATAATTATTAAATTTTTACTTATATGTAATAGGTAAAAACTCTAATATTTAGTATTTTAAATAGAAGAGAAAATGGTCAAAAGTCCCTCTAACCTATTGTCGGATTCTCAACTACACACTCATACTTTACGGGGGTCTTATCACCCCCTTGAACTGTTTAAAAATGAAATTATTACCTCCCTAATTGCTTATCTAGCAAAGTGAGTGTATTTCACTCTCCTTGAGAGAGTGAGCAACAAAAATAAATATTACTGAAAGTTTATTTTAATTATTTTCATAAACATATGTATTTTTGATTTTTTTTCTTATTTATTTTCTTTCTTCCCCAAAACAATATTGACCTCCACCATTCACCAACCTTAAGCAACCATCGTCGCAATCGGATTCACCAATGTTAATTTCAAGCTCTCATGTAAAAAATACTTGCAAAATCAATTAATCCACTACAAATAAAATGTCAACCATCTTCAATCACCCTAAAAGACTTCAAATCGAATTTGAGAAAAATCAATTTGGGTTGACATTAAATGTAATTGAAGCTCCAAAAAGTTATTATCATTTCAAATCTCTTGATTATAAAAAAAAAAAGAAAAAAGAAGTACAACACAAATTTGCAAGACATTGCACTAAGCTATGAATAAATCATTCCAACTCTAATTAAAGAAAAAGAAAGTCATAGTTGCTCTGGGTGTCAAAATGTAGGTGAATTGAACCAAGAAAATGAACATCCACAATCATTAACCCGAGCATCATCTCCCAATTAAGTTATTTTTTTCTTTGGTGGTGTAAACAAATTGATTTGTGATGGTTTTGATGGTTGCTTGAGTATTTCTTTTTCGAAGCTTTATTCTTAGGAAGAGATGGTGAAGGCTTTTGAATAGGTGAAGAAGGTAACGGTAAAGGTGGGGGGAAATCATAAAGGCAAAGGTGGAGGTGGTGGGTGGAAGAGGGATGGGGGAAGACTCCAATGCATTCTCCCCAAATCAATCTTTGTAAAAAAATTAGGGTTGAAAAAATTGTTAAAGAAGAAAGGAAGAAGATGAAGGAGAAAAAAAAATGAAAAAAATAATAGTTAACTAGTTAAATACACGTGTCAAGTGTGTGTTTCACTACAAGACACATATGTGGTTATGACGTTTTAAGGGGTTATATATTTCACTTTTAAAATGTTTAGGGGGTAATAGGTGTAACATCTCGCAATTTGAAATAACTAGGAAAAAGCTAAGAATTGGAAATAGTCATTTTTGGAAAGAATTGAAAATCTGGAAATTTGTTTAGGTTAGGAAAAATGAGATTTGGTCAACTTCAAACGGCCATAACTCCTATCTCAGGATGATTTAGGTGTACTTCTAGATATGGTTGGAAATCTCTTTGAATGATCTTTCCAACGCCGCCGAGTTTGCACGATTCCGAGTTCGTATGAGTAAGTTATCCCCTTTGGAAGTTGGATTGTTGATTAAGGAAAGTCCTAATCCGGATTTTTGAGGGGTAATTTGGTCTTTTCCTTACCCTTTTATTTTAATTCATTTTTGGTAATTACTTAGGGGTCTAAACTAAACTTAGTCATTTTATGTTTTTGGAAAAAGATTTAGGGTTTTGAGAGAAGAGAAAAGAAGAGGAGAAAGGAGAAGAACATTCAAGATTCGTCAAGATCGTCGAGTTTGGCTTGTGGATTTCGTCGGGGGTGATCCCTACAAGAGTACAAGGTATGTGAGATCACATAGCGTTGGGTTAATTCGCTCATGCGCCAATCATGATTTATTTCAGCGAATTTAAGTTCTTGAAAGCTTAGAAATTGAGTTCTTGAATGGGTTTGTTGAAGTTTCATTAGATTCTTGTTTTGTTGAATTCGTTGAGGAGTTGGTTGATCTTAATCTGTGATTTTAGGTTCGATTTTGAGTAGAACCTGATGTACTTTGAACATTTAATCGATTCTAACTGTTGGGTAAAAGAACCCACGGAGTTTAGAGGGTTTAGAGCTGAAAAACAAAGAAGAAATTTTGTCGAACGAAATTGGGAAGTGGTGGCACGTCGCAGAGCTGGTTCCCAGAATTGGGAATTTTCGTTTTGCGTCACGGAGTCTTCTGACTCAAAAGTCATTTTCGAAACTAAATTTTAAAAGCTTCTCCACGTCGCGAACCCACCCTCAAATATCGATTTTTGGTCTTTTTTCATGTTTAGCTATAAAAAATCATTCCTAAACACCATGAGATCTTTCCAATCACAAATCAAAATCCTTGAATCCATAATTCAATTCAAGGACCAGTTAAGAGTCAAGTCAAGAGCAGTTAAGGTCAAAGTCAAGGGAATTCCTTCAAAGTTTTCAAAAGTCTTTTATAAATGTTTTAACTTTGTTTTAAAACTTAAAGTTCAAGTTGAGTAAAGAGTAAAGTTTGAAGTCCATTTCTTCAAAAGTATATGAGGACTATGTATTCCCAAAGGGTTTAACATGTTTTCACATTTAAACAAGAAAAGAAAATTCGATTTCCAAAGGGCCTTCGGGCTAGTTTTCAAAAAAGAGTTATCGCTTTCTAAATGAAGTAAGAGGAGAAACTTTGATTTCCAAGATAACCTTTGAGCTAAGTTTTGAGCACTAATCTCAAATCACAGAAGAAGTATGTTTTTGAACATAAAGAGCTAGTATCATATTTTGGGAGTAGTATTGAGCACCGATATGGGGGAGCGTTCAGAGAACCCACAACCCCCATAAACTATGTAGCCATCATGGGTAGAAAAGGGTCATACTTTTTAGATGAATCATTTTCGCATAGACTAGTGGATCTACTTAGTAAGTTAGTAACTATATCCCTGGCAGGGTATATGATGTGTTGGCAGCGTGAGGGAGATCGTTGTATCATCACAATAGCTCTTATGTGATGGTTGTCGATTAGAGAAACTCCACAGTAGTTATTGTATTTTTATGTACATCAGTTTATTTGTATTTTTACATAAATCTCAGAGTTATTTGTATCTTTGCATACACACAGAGGTGACATCATGTTTTAATTTTAAACAACTTTTCTTTATATTGCACTTGGTTTAAACTGTTTTATATTGGAATGAGTTCAGTTATGTTGAGTTGAGTTGAGCTAGGTAAGTTCTTCAGTTCCTTTTAGATTCTTTTCAAGCATATGTTGTGTTTAGCATTCCAACTCGCATACTCGTACATTCAATGTACTGATGCCAGTTGGCCTGCATCGTATTATGATGCGGACACAGGTAACTAGGATCGGCATCCAGCACATTATTGATCCAGTGAGCAGTTAAGAGTCTGTTGGTGAGCCTCTTTGCATTCCGGAGGATCCGTTTTGTTTACTTTCAGTATTAGATAGTTCATTAGGATGTCATGGGCCTGTCCCGACATCCATCTCAGTTGTTTTAGAGGCTTCATAGATAGTCAGTCACATCTTAGTTCATTTGTCATCATTTTGTTATTGACTTATGTTCAAATTTGAGTGGCCATTTTGGCTAAGTTAAATGTTTATTTTCAAAACATTATGAGTTTAGTTTGAGACAGTTAAGTTTGTTTAGCATTTGAATTCCTTTCTTAATGCTTAGAGTCTTCCGCTGAGTAAGTAAGCCAGGCCAATGGTTCTCTTGGGACCAACAATGGTTCTCGAGTGCCAGCCATGTCCAGGGTGTAGGCTCGGGGCGTGATAATAGGACCCCCATAAAGTATGCGTGTGTAGTTGAAAATCCAACAATAGATTAGGAGGCTTTTGGCCATTTTCTCTAAATTGAATAAAATTATAGCTTTGATCTTGAAACTCCTATAATTTAATACGTGTTCTTTGGATTTCTTCAGATTCTAGGACTCCTTTACTATCCGTATAGGAGTAATTTTAGGTTAGGACTATTAGTTTTTTTTTTTTTTTTTTTATTATAAAAAATGCTTGAGGAGTCCTTTATGTTTCTTTCTTTTTCAGTTTTAGGAGTCCTTTTTTAGGTTTACATATACTTTTTGCTGGTTACACTCAATTCAAGAATGGTTAGGGTCTTAATTTAGAATTTTAGGATGTTACATGCAGATTCTATTGAAATAAAAAAAGTTCGCGTGAAATGAATTAGTCTATGAGAAAAATGATATTAGAGATTCAATTGGAAAAGAAATGTGTGTTAAGGCAATTTCTTCAACAACACAATAAAGTTGGGAATAACATAACAAATAAATTTTGTCGCTCAAAGCAGGCGAAGGTCACAAGATAAGAGGATAACGTAGTGGTTAAGAGGGTGTTTGGATTGGATTAAATGTTGGTCAAACCTATTTTTAAGTCAGTTTTTGACTTCTGGAAGTATTTGACAAATATAAAAAATAACTTAAAATAAGTTGAGAAGTGTTTGGCAAGGTCAAGAATTACTTAAAATAAGTTTAAAATGACTTAAAATAAGTCAAAACCAAAAGTAGGTTTTCCTCTACTTTTTATTTTTTAACTTAAAAGTCATTTCAATTTGACTTTTTATTTTTAACTTTAAAGCTACTTTTTTTAAGTTAATCCAAACGGACCCTAAATTATGTGTATTTTTCAAGATAATCGCATCTTTGTTATTATAAATTAAATACATTTGTCACAAAATATTTGTCTTAGAATTTTCTCTATGATAAGATAATTCATTTTTAACTACAAATTAAATTTGTATTTTATCATAAATTTCATTGTCACTAATCACGATAAGGTTCAGGCAAAACCAATATTTTTTTGTGACGACGTGATAGGTTTTAATTACAAAATTATAAATCAATTTTGTAAAAGCAAAATCAACAGTAATTTATACAATTGGGGAAAAAAATATCCTTTTGTATATAAAAGATAGTTTTCAGTGCGCTCAAGCCCAATGTTCGGGGTTCGCCTAATAGATCTTACACAAATTATGTGTTAAAATCTTTACATAACATTGTTGGCCCTCATAATTCTTGAATAAATGAATGATACTTAATAATTTTTTAATCTATAGAGATAAGAAGATTGAGAGTAACAAGTTGTAGTATCGCAACTTTACTATTTGGTAACATTGTGAATGTGATTATATATTACATAGTATTTCTTTTAAAAATACGTAGCGAAATTTTACTTTTTCACTTATCATTGGTCTTCATGGTTTTGTCATATATCTCAAAATTATCATATTTTATTTAGCTATTCGAAAGTAATTTTGTTTTATTCATAATGGAGTGATGCTTTTATTATAATACTAGTAAGTTTTATTAATTATATTTTAGGGGAGTAAATTGTATAGTATGATAAACACATATTTTTAGAAATAATAATCCTTTTATCATTAGAAAGTTAAGATATTAGATTATTTATACTTGTATAATCATGTTAGAAGTTTTATTTTCTATGAGTTTCCTTGATCATGTTTGTAATTATTTCAAACTATTGATGTATTTTTATAATTTTGTGTTATTATATTATTATACTATATTATAAATTAAAAATGTAAAGATCTATAGGGCTTACGCCCCACGTCTCAAGTCTTACGCCTCGCCCTATACTAAATAAAATGCCCCACCTCACGCCGCACCTTTTAAAACATTGGACAAAAATATACTATTAACTACAAAGTTAATTTTTTTTTTTTTTTTGATGAATAAGATTGTCATAAATACTAAGCAATTATGGCAACAGAACTATTGAACATGCATATGCAAAGTTCACTTATTAGAACATAGAAAATATGTATTGTTTGACATGAAAGTAAAAAAGAGAGTACATAGCATGTATCATCAATTTAATTTTACGAAAAGCATAGATAGGTAATAAACACCACTTTTATTTATTGATTTGATATTTCAGTAACATAAGAAGATGAGAAACATGTTCACACACGACACAACTGATGAATTTGCCTATACAAAATTCACTTATTTAAACTAAAAAAAGGTTCGTACGTGCATAATTTCATAAGCACGACGAGATATTTATTTATTTATTTATTTATTAACCCATTGGCAATTAAGCATAATGAGGCAAAGTAGAGGGTAGTTTAACAAGTGAAGCCAGTAGGAGGATTATTTCCACAACGGTTTAGTATGAGGCCTAGAGAGAGTGGTACATTCAAATTAATTCCCAGCACATTTGCTCTTATGGATGTGCGTGCACAAGCAAACCGCGGCCTCTAGGTCCGTCAGTCCCTGGATCAAACTGCAGCATGGCATAGTTGATGGAGACCCGACTCCTACATTCACAAAATTAAGTATCTCAGCACACACACCAAGTTTCAAAGTTGGGCACGTTTGTTGTCCACTTACAAGAGCAAAGAAGAGGAGATTCAGTGATAGGAAAAGGGTAACTGAGGAGTGAGTTGCTTTGGAAGCCATGTTCAAATCTAGAGAATATGAATTAATTAACCACTTTATAATTCTTAAGTTGATGTGCTGCTAACCTTCTGACGATGCATGGGTATTTATACTAAATTATAACAAGGCCAACTGTTGCACTTAACAGTAAATGTACGATAGGTATTATTACTTCAAATTAAATACTAGATTAGTAGCATATGCAAAGTGAATTATTGTCTGCTGTTGATTAATTGGTAATGCATGAATGTTAGATAAATGTTTGGCACCCTATCATATGGTAAAATGATAAGATCAATATATCAATTTTTTTTTAAAAAAAGTGTGTCAAATCAAAATTTGACAAGTAAATAGGGATAGAGGGAGTACTAGCTAGCTACGATTGGACTCGGCTCACCTCCAATGTATTGAAGTGTGTGACCATCGATCTTATTTAAAAAACTTAACATGTTAGAGAGATCATACTTTTATTATTTAATTGTATGTTCAACAAGCTGCCCTTACGTGCGGGCCTGATTTTCTTTACATGGGTCAAGCACGTGGAAATTCTTGTTTATATGGATAGCGGTGAGATTCGATCACATGACTTATGTCTGCTAAGATACCATGTTGAAGTGTATGGCCTTCTACACTATATTAAAAGTACTGAAATGGGTCTAAAATACCCTTGAACTATTGAAAATGGTACAAAACTATACCTCCATCCACCTATTGACTCCCACATACCCCTGCCATTCACATTTGAGTCCAATATATATATTGGCCATTTTTATACGGATTATCATTTAAATAATTTTTAAAATACGTGACAACCATCCATTGATTATAATTTAATTACTTAAACTAGTTTACAAACCCACTTATTACTAGTTGTACCATTTCCAATAGTTTGAAGGTATTTGAAGACCCTTAAAAATGTTGTTTGAATATTTTGCTCTTCATTAAATGACTTTGTTTTAGATAAAATCGCATTTTCATCATTGTCCTAAAAAACATTGTCTTTTAATTAGTATTCATATTTAAAATTTTGAAATCTTTAAACGGTTGCTGGATTTCTATATATATTAGACAGATAACAAAAGTAATTCAAAGAGAAAGTAAAATAATATGACAAACCGATAAGGAGAGGTCACCGGAGCTGCCGCAGCTTCGTTGGAGAAGGCGCTGCTGTTGTTGGATGTTGTCGCACCCTATTTCGAACTGGTCGAAACAGTTCACAACATAATATGGCTGACACTCTGTTTTTTTTTTTGGAAAAATTGTTTTATTTTTGTTTTGTTTTAGAGTCGCCACCTAAATTTTAAGGAAAATATTAGGAAAACCATTTTTATGTAAATGTAAACTCTGTTTGATTTGCGAAACTAGTAAGATTCTGAGTAAGGGTTTTGGTTACTTGAGGGGAAGGTGTTAAGCATCCCTCAGAGCTTATCCGAAGATAGTCCTTAAACTCAATTTAGAAAAATATGATTAGGAAAACTTGTTTATTTATTTGCTTTAAAAATCAATGATAAGTTAATTGGTTAGTTTAAGAAAAGAGTAAAATACAAGGTACGACATATATATGCCTTATAAAATAGATTTAATCAGTGGCGGACCCAGGATTTTCGTTCAAGAGGTTCGAAAAATAAAAGTATAAACGTGTAAATAAGCCTTTAGAAATGGAAACCTTGAATTCTTTTGGGTTTAAAACCAAACTTTTAGCACATTTTTTAAAGTAAAAAAAATTTGAAAAATAGAATTGAAAATTTTAAAAAAAATACTAAAAAAAAAGCTTTCACTGGGATTCGATCCGGTGACATACAATTTAGTTTCAAGGGTACTTGCCACTATGCCATCAATTTCTCTTTGTTATTGAGGGGGTTCAAAATATATATATCTACAGAAATGCAGAAAATTTACCTTATATATACCGTGTAATTTTTTGCCGAGGGGGTTCGGTTGAACCCCCTGGATACAACGTGGGTCCGCCCCTGGATTTAATAGTAGTATTTTCATCATGTTGTAAAAAAAAATAGATGTACTTAAAAGTATGTTAATTTTTATATGTTAAAAATATAGATGTATCATAGTAAAGTTATCCTAAAAGTATATAGATGTTGAATTTATGAAAATATGTCATTTCATTAAGACGTGAAAAATAAGACAGTAGTGGAGTGTAAATATGTAGTAATATG
Organism: Solanum stenotomum; assembly: GCF_019186545.1. Classification (NCBI taxonomy): domain Eukaryota; kingdom Viridiplantae; phylum Streptophyta; class Magnoliopsida; order Solanales; family Solanaceae; genus Solanum; species Solanum stenotomum. The sequence goes on from NC_064284.1 coordinate 21,441,005, forward strand.
TAATATGTAATTTGGATAAAAATAGAGTTTCCTAAAAAAATTAAAATAAATAAATAATAATGATACTAATGTTAAAATATTAGATAGAATTTGTGATCTAAAAATTATGTTTATTATAAAGTATAGTATATATACATATAAGTTGTTTAGAACATATGAACACTTATTATTTATATACATGTATAGACAAATTTAAGATAGATTATATGTAGTAAAGTAATATGTATATTTAAGTGTAGGCATTTATAAATTATAAAAATAAATAAATAACATTAGTAAAAGAGATAGTAGATAATAACAAGTTATGTAGAGAAAATATAGAATATATATACCTTTATATATATATGTACCTTGTATTTGAACCTGTTGACATATCTAAAATTTTGAAATAACATGTTAAAAGATTAGAATGTTTTTAGCAATGGTTGATCCAAAAAAAATAGGCCTAACTATTAGGACTCCTTCTATAGTCACATTTGTTTTGTTAAATAGATATAAGCCTACTTTCCTACTTATTTAAAATATATATATATATATATATATAATTCCACAAGTTAATTATTTTTAAACTTTATGTATCTCTAAATTCATTTGGAAGTCCCAATTCATGAGTTCTATTTTTTCCTACTTAAATACCTAAATGAATATTATTTCACCCTTAAACTTCAATTGAGAATTTTAGATGATAAGTTTCCCAATTCCCTAAGATAAAGGACTAAGTTGATATAAATTTCTTTTCCCCAATTTTGAAATATTATTTTAACCTTTTGAAACTTCATTTGGAAAACTTTTAAAACTAAAAGCCCCTCTTTTCAACTTAAAAAGCCTGAAAGAGTGTTATAAGTAAAATTGTTAACCCATTTTTTAAGAAAAATATCTTTTTTATCATTTGTTCTAAAGGTGTCTCAACTAAGTTCATAAACAAATAATATTAGTTCACATAAAAATAAAAGACAAACAATATATCAAAACTTGTAAGTAAAGGTTAGCCAATATATATCCAAACAATATAATTAAGACTCGGAAAGAGGAAGGCTAAGAAATACTGGACTCCTAGTTTGCGAGATTCCAAGCGTTGCGATGATCCTAATTACTGTTGGCCTAATACTTTAAGCCAATAACGAGTTCCAAAATAGAAATCCAGCCCTCTGATTGTACATGAAACATAAGAAGAAAAATGAAAAAGCAAATTAGAAATAACAAAATAAAAAAAAATTTAAAAAATGAATATTAGAAGCAAGTAATTTTCTTAAATAGTGCGCTTTGCAAAGGATATGTGATTACTGTAATACATGTTTTAGCCTGAATACTTCGAGAATTCAGACATGTCTTTTTACTATCAACTAAAGATAAAATGTGGCAGACATATAGAAACAGGCTAATACAATAAATTAGTGAGAATCAAGAGACTTACAATAAAAAATTCCAAGGTTGGGGAGTGAGACTTTTACAATTAATATGACTTGGTTACCAATAATACACTCCATCAATGTGATTCTCTAGTAATCCTTAAGAAACTTTTATGAACAAGAGAACTAAAAACGTGATGATGTCATGTTATAGTGAATTATGGCCCTTTTTTATTACAGTTATAGCATCGCACAAAGCTTATTCAATAAGGACTAGTTCCTTTTATTTTTTAAAGGGAAATAATTGAAGCATCCTATGGACAAAAGTTTATTTCCAAGTCAAAAAAATTTAACAGAGGAGGAAACTATTCCAATGAGTGTAACAATTCGACAAGAATCATCTATACTTAACTAAGAGATGCATAACATAAACTTGGTTCATCACATGACATGAGCTCTACACCTTCATAACAACATACTTTCTAGGTGTACTAGAATGATTCCAGTGGGAAGTCATTTTCAAACTTGACAAGTTTATTCGATAGTCCCTTCAAGAGTTAACAGCTATATCGACCAATTTACACATATACTTACAGTAAATGAGGAGGGGACAATCAGATTCAATCGGCAACACTTGAACAAGCAACTAGAATAATATATAAACTATATTCGATACAGACTGAAACATAACCAAAGACAAAGGTGATAGATGTTATATTCAAATACAAGACAAGCCGCAAAATTTGAATTGCAATCACATTCCTAAACTAAATTTGCAAAGAGAAGCCGCACATACGAAATATGGAATGAAAGACAAACCTACGCAAACATAAAGGAAGATTAAAATAAGTTTAAATCAAAGCAGACTTATGTCGTTCTTAGTTGAAACTTGTGATATCTTAAACAAGCATAAACTTTAACGGCTTCTTGCTATATATGTTTTATTTTTTGTATTCAAGAAACATAAGAAAGTAAACAGGCATGATTTTTGATGAACAAAGAAGGATATGAACCCGAGAAGGAAGACAGTACAGCACATTAGAGTCGAAATAAGCATGAGGAACATCCAAGCCAAGCCTAGTTAACTAACTCAAGATTTAACAGAAAACAAAGTTATTTCAAGCTTTAAATCAAATCATGAATCCTAACGAATAGAAGAAGAAAATAACTAAGAATGACATCTAAATTTGAGCAACTAAAGAAAGGGAATGCAAGAGTTATATAATCAGATCAAACTTGCTAGTAGTTGGGGGGAAACGAGAAGAACTTTAAATTAAGATAAGCAACAATGATTCTGTCCATCTTTTAATTCACTCTTAATAGCAAAATAGAATCTAATCTAACGAATATACCACATGCTCAGGCGTCTGAAGAATTCACTATCAAATAGATGCTAGTTAAAAATATAGTCGAGATCGATTTATATTACATCCAAACTAGCAGCCTGCTTCTCCTATTGACATGGATTAAAATATGATAAGTTGCCTAGAATCAGTAACACAAACATCAATTTATAAGCTTTAAGACTAAAGCCTTCTTCACATTCAATATTTCTAAATTGTATCTATATTAATAAAATCTGTTAGTAACATCCTCATTGCATATTTTTATAGTAGACGTTCCAAGAGATTGCATTAAGACCAAAACGAAATGAAAAGATTTGACGAAAAAAATAGTACCTTTTGTTGAGCAGCAAACAGAGGCTTTGACGTCAAGGATTCCGACTTTAAACTCAAACTTTGGACTTGGGTTCGAAGCGAAAATATATATAAAAAAAAGGATGAAAGGTTCTCGAACTATTGTTCTTTAAGTGTATTGTTCCTATCTTTTCTCTACTGCTCAGATATTTTGAATCCTTGCTCCCTGTTTTCTGGATTGTTTTTTTCTTTTTGAATGAAGCCAAATGGTTCCTTTTATAGCCGATTTTGGGAGAGGCTTCCACTCTCAAACCCATTAGATTGAGGGCATAGCAAACCAAAATCCAACCGTTCTTTGCGTCCCTCACTTTTTCAGGCTAGCACCGGCGGTTCCTAGGTCTGCTTTGGGTCAGAAAATTAGTTGGAAAAGATGTAAAGTTGATATGAGGAGGATATGATTGATGGACGGCGGAGGAGATAGTTGAAAACCGCTGGATATTTCCATTTTCCGGTAGTCAGAAGTTGATGAGAGAGGAGTGTAGTTGATGGGAGAGGAGCGTGTTGACGCGGCCATGCAGGAGAACGCTGGGAAGGAGGAGCGTGTTACTTTCGGCTGGGTAAAGCTTGTAATGTAAAGCCTCAGGCTGGCGGGGCTGTTGTAATGTAAAAGTTTGTATTCGGCTGTGTAAAGCTTGTAATGTAAAGCCTTCGGCTGGCGGGGCTGTTGTAATGTAAAAGCCTGTATCCGGCTGTGTAAAGATTGTAATGTAAATTTAATTGTTGGCGCGTGACAACGTTTATATGCGTGCTTGCCCCGGATCAATGGAGCTTCAGTGACGTCATTATGATGTGGTCTTCAATTAGAGGAGTGTTGCCTTTTTTTCTTATATACAGGCTCCGATTGGCGGAGTTCGGTCAATGTTTGCTATGTACAGCCTCCGATTGGCGGAGTTTGATGATATTTGCTATGTACAACCTTCGGGTGGCGGAGTTTGACGATGTTTTCTATGTACAGCCTCCAGGTGGCGGAGTTTGACGACGTTTGCTATGTACAGCCTCTGGTTGGCGGTGTTTGACAATATTTGCTACAAGCTCTAGTTGGTGGAGTTATTTTGATAGAAAATTAAACATCCTATTTTCCTACGAGGGCCCTTTTTTCTTCAGTATTTGATCTAGATCTTGAGCGTACCTGCAAAGATTTAAACAAAATATATTTTAGTCATAAGATGCAAGTTGAAGTATTTCCAGGAAATGAAGTAGAGAAAGAGTATTTTGGCTCATGATTGTGAGAAATCGAATGGCGTTTCTGGTCATGCCCCGAGACTTGATGTTATTTTCTCGATTCTTGCGTTCCTGCACTCAAAGAAAATTTTAGTTTAGGAGGAGGTGCTGATTTGCATCGACTTGCGGATTGAAGCCTCCTCACTAGAATCCTTTGACACCTCGTTAGTACCGCACATAGTTTCTTAACCTAGAGACTTGGTAGGTGGATGAGTGGAAAAAGTATTTTTGAAAAGAATTAACTTGTTTTTCTTGAAAATAAGTATACTGCGTATATATTAGGTATATATATATATATATATAGTAATTCTCCAGCGTTTTAGATTATGACATGTTTTGAAGTCCATCGAGCTTTCCATTTTGTTGACTATATCCAACGTAGACCTTATGTAGCTTTTACCCTTTTGATGAAGCTTTCCTAGCTTTTTTTGCAGACACTGCGACGATCGATATTCTTCAATATTCTAAGGTTACGTAAACTATGAGGAATGTTCCTAAGGGTATGTAGAGAATTGATCGAGCCTGACTCAGGCTGCCTACGTATCCCCAAAAAGGAATCAGATCATAACGTAGTTCGAATACAAGTGGGAGAAATAGAAGTATGTAATGCAATGACCGAGCTTGACTCAAGTTGCCTACGTATCCAAGCGGAATCAAGTCAGGAAGAGTTCAAATACAAAAGGAAAGTGAAAAATATGAGATGCAAAGGACCGAATCCGACAAGGATTGCCTACGTATCCCACCGAGGGATTCAGGTCGAGCGTAGTTCTAAATACATAGAAATGATGATTTTGGGTTTTATGAGGGAGATCGGATCCGATGTGGGTTGTCTACGTACCCCACCGTGGGAAGTTAGGTCTTGACGTAGTTCTGTTACATTGAAAAATGTAAAAGTACACAAAATAAGCGCTAATCTTGAGGTCTTCAGATGTAGTATTTCTTGATGGCCTCTGAATTGATTGGCTTTAGGCTTACTCTGCCGCCCATTTCTGCTAAGATTACCGCTCCTCCAGAGAGTACTCTATGAACCATGTAGGTTTCTTGCCAATTTGGCGCAAATTTCCCTTTGGCTTCTGCTTGGTGAGGAAAGATCTTCTTCAATACTAACTGCCCTGGTGTGAATTGTCGAGGTTTGACTTTCTTGTTAAATGCTTTGGCCATTCTGTTCTGATAGTGTTGTCCATGACAAACCGCGTCCATCCTCTTTTCATCGATGAACATCAACTGTTCATGCCTGCTACGTATCCATGCTGCATCGTCCAGACCAACCTCTTGGATAATCCTTAAAGATAGTATTTCCACCTCAGCAGGTATTACTGCTTCTAAACCATAAACCAACATATAAGGAGTTGCCCCAGTTGATGTTCTGATTGTGGTGTGATAACCGAGCAAAGCATATGGTAGCTTCTCGTGCCATTGCCTATGACTGTCTACTATTTTCCTTAAAATCTTCTTGATATTCTTATTTGCAGCCTCAACTGCTCCATTCATCTATGGCCAGTAAACTGTGGAATTTCGATGAGCAATCTTGAACCTTTCACAAGTTTTCTTCATAAGATCGTTGTTGAGGTTGGCCGCATTATATGTTATGATTCATTCTGGAATTCCAAACCGACAAACTATGTTATTGCGAACAAAGTCTGCCACTACCTTCTTAGTTACTGCCTTGTATGTCAAAGCTTCAACCTATTTTGTGAAATAATCGATAGCCACTAGGATGAAACGAGGTCCATTTGACGTGGGAGCCTCTATGGGTCCAATAACATCCATGCCCCAAGCAGCAAATGGCTAAGGGAAACCCATCACATTGAGCTCATTCGGTGGAACCCGTATAAAATCTCCATATACTTGACAATGATGACATTTTTGCACATACCGAATGCTATCTCTCTCCATGGTCATTCAAAAATATCCAGCTCTTAGAATTTTCTTTGCCAAAGTGAACCCATTCATGTAAGGTCCACATGTTCCTGCATGTATTTCTTCCAAAAGCCTTGTCGCTTCTGCGGCATCGACGCACCTCAGCAATCCTAAATCTGAAGTTCTCCTATACAAGATTTCTTCGTTAAGGAAGAAATAATTGGCCATCCTCCTCAAAGTCCATTTTTGGTTGCTTGTGGAATTTTCAGGATATTCTTGTGCTTCTATCAATCTTCTGATGTCATAGTACCAGGGTTTTCCATCAAGTTCCTCATCTACATGAAAGCAGTATGCATGTTGATCATGTATCTCTATATCGATAGGGTCGATGTAATTCTTGTCTGGGTGCTGAATCATCGAGAACAATGTTGCTAAAGCATCGTCAAACTCATTTTAAGCTCGAGGGACATGCTTGAACACAATCCTTGCGAATCTCCTACTCAACTCTTTAATGCAATGCAAATAAGGCATGATCTTGACATTCTTAGTGGTCCATTCTCCTTGCACCTGGTGAACCAATAAGTCGAAATCTCCTATCACCAAGAGTTCTTTGATGTTCATGTGGATGGCCATCCTGAGTTTGAGAATACAAGCTTCATATTCCTCCATGTTATTGGTACAGTAGAATCTAATCTTAGCTGAGATTAGGTAATACTGACCTGTTTCTGAAATTAAAACTGCTCCTATTCCAACTCCAATAGAGTTTGATGCTCCATCAAAGAACATTCTCCATCCATCATATGACTTTGACATATCTTCTCCTACAAACAAAACTTCTTCATCAGGGAAGTAGGTTGTGAGCGGCTTGTAATCCTAGTCTACCGGGTTTTCTGCGAGGTGATCCACCAGGGCTTGTCCTTTGATGGCTTTTTGTGTCACGTACACAATATCAAACTCACTCAACAAAATTTGCCACTTTGCCAGCGTACCTGTAGGCATTGGTTTCTGAAAGATGTACTTGAGTGGATCCATTCTTGAGATCTAGTACGTGGTGTATGCAGCATGTAATGCCTAAATTTTTGCGCAATCCAAGTCAAAGCGCAACATGTTCGTTCCAACAAGGTGTATCTTGCCTCATACGGTGTGAACTTCTTGCTCAGATAGTAAATGGCTTGCTCTCTTCTACTTGTCTCATCATGCTGCCCCAATACACATCCAAATGCATTATCCATGACAGATAGATACAATAACAAAGGCTTTCCAGGCTCTTGTGGGACCAATACTGGTGGGTTGGACAAGTATTCTTTGATTCGATGTAAAGCCCTTTGGCATTCCTCTGTCCATTTTGTGGCAGCATCTTTCTTCAGTAACTTGAATATGGATTCACAGATCAGTGTAGATTGAGCTATGAATCGACTGATGTAATTCAGTTTTCCCAAGAAACTCATCACGTCTTTCCTGGTCTTGGGTGGGGGTAGCTCTTGGATTGCCTTTATCTTTGATGGATCCAACTCTATGCCTTTCCTGCTAACGATGAATCCCAATAGTTTTCCCGCGAGTACTCCAAATGCACACTTTGCTGGATTCAACTTCAGATTATACTTGCGCAACCTCTCGAAGAACTTTCGTAAGTCATCCAGGTGGTCTGAACTTCTTTTGGATTTGATAACGACATCATCCATGTACACTTCAATTTCCTTGTGGATCATATCGTGAAAAAGGGTAGTCATGGCCCTAATGTAGGTTGCACCGGCATTTTTGAGACTAAATGGCATTACTCTGTAGCAATACACTCCCCATGGAGTAATAAACAATGTCTTCTCTGTATCATCTTCATCCATAAGGATTTGGTGATATCCTGCAAAGAAATCGAAAAATGACTGCAACTCATGTTTTGCACAATTATCGATGAGTATATGAATATTTGGAAGAGGGAAATCATCCTTAGGACTAGCCTTGTTGAGATCTCGATAGTCCACACATATTTTGATATTTCCATCCGTTTTTGGCACAGGCACAATATTGGCTAACCATGTGGGGTAATTTGTGACCCTTACAATTTTTGCCTCAAGTTTCTTAGTTACCTCCTCCTTGATCCTTAAGCTCATTTCTGGTTTGAATTTTCTTGTCTTTTGCTTAACAGGTAGACAAGTGGGATCAATCGGTTATTTGTACGAGACAATATCAGTGCTTAATCCTGGCATGTCATCATAAGACCAAGCAAATACGTCAACATACTACTTAAGCAATTCTATTAACTCTTGTTTTCTTTCAGCCTCCAAATGTATGCTGACTCGTGTCTCTTTCACGATTTCCTTATCTCCTAAGTTGACAACCTCTGTTTCATCCATATTGGGTTTCTTCTGACTTTCAACCTACTCGATCTCGTGTGGCAAATTTTCAGGCATCATGCTTTTATCATACTCTTCGTGATCTTGTTCATCATTTTCACCTTGCTCAGTGGATTAGTTACATGTCGTAACTGTTAAACAATGATTTTTATAAATATGAGTGCTGAAAAGCGCAAAAGGTAAGTAAAAATAAATAGATATTTTAAATAACGAGATTTAAAAAAAAAAAAAAAAAACTTTTTTATTTCAAAGCATTCTAGCTTTTAGAAGAGGCAATCAACAAACGATTAGGCATGATTCAAGCCTCAATTTGATCATGCGAATTTAAAATTAAGACTATTTTTCCACACAACCAGGACTCTGGTTGAAATATGGACGGGCTGGTGGTCTAATTCTGCAAGATTTCTCCAGGTTCGACATTACGAATGGTCAACTTGTTGAGTTTTATCCCTTCCTCTTCTCCAGTCATGGCCACGAACAGATTGCCTATTCCTTCTACGATGTCATCAATGTCAACTTGATCTGGAATCAAAGTTTGTTCTGGTACAAAGATTGTATCGCTTGATCCGTGATGGTCTCTTCCCAAGGCAGGCTCATATTCGAGTCCGGTGGTGTTTCTTTAATGCTTCAGCTGGATCGGCTCAACTATACCATTGGACTTAGGTACAAGTCCATTCTTAGGCTGATATCCATACTTCAACATCTCTGACGCAACCATTTTCGCTGCACTTGACAACTTTGTATTACCTGCCTCTGCTTCTTCATTGACCCTTATAGCTTGCAGGATTTTCAAAGTGTGAAAAGTGGCTCTGTCTAACTCGTCGGTGACTGAGATAGAATTAACAGAATAAATGGGGTGACTGAGCTCTCCGTGGACGGTAACTTCTGTGCGACCCTACTCAAACTTTACACATTGATGAAGAGTGGAAGGAACCGCTTTTGCCATGTGAACCCATGGTCTTCCCAACAACAGGTTGTAGTTGGACGATACATTCATCACTTGAAATAGAATGGGGAATTGAGCCAGCCCCACCTGCAATGTGAGCTAGATTTCTCCGATGACACTTCTTTGTGCTCCATCAAAGGCTCTAACTTTCACACGACTTTTCCTTATCTCTCCCATATTAACACCTAAATCCCTCAGAGTGGTGAAAGGACATATGTTGCATCCAGAGTCACCATTGATTAAAACTTGAGTCACAATCTTATCACAATATTTGACTGTGATGTGAAGCGTTTTGTTGTGCCCAGCCCCTTCTGCAGGCAACTCATCATTGTGGAAAGAAATCTTGTTAGCTTCCACTATTCTTCCAATCGTTGCAGCTAAGGTCTCACTTGTGGTCTCTTTTGGAATGATCACTCCGCTTAACACCTCCATCAAATCATTCCTATGAGCTTCAGAATTCATAAGCAAAGACCAAATGGATATGCGGGCTAGCGTCTTCTTCAACTGTTTTTCAACCAAATAGTCTTTAGATTGCATCTTCTTCCAAAACTCTGCGGCTTCAACACTGGTAACATTTTTTTTTGGATTCTGTTCTTTTCCAAGTACTCTTTGATTTAGGTCCTCTAGGGCATAACACCTCCCCGACCTAGTCATTCCTTGAGCCACGACAGTGTTGATCATCTTGCCCTTGGCACTTGCTCTATAGTCCCAAGGGACTACTTTGGTGTCATACTCAGGCTTCTTAGCAATTATAGTGGTCACTACAACTCTTGGGAGATATGTTTGGACAGTCAGAGGTTCCCTTAGTTGAACAGTGATAACAGGTTGTGCCGAAGATGTCATGGCATCCGCTTCATCTATGTTTGGATAGTCGGGGGTCCCATATTCGTCATCCAGAGTAACCATGTTGACTTTCCAATTCTCATGATTTGGCAAGAGGTTGTTGTTCACATTGGGAGGCGCTGGTGTGCATTTGATTACTCCTTTTCTGATCAAAGACTCGATCTAGTTCTTCAAACCATAACAATCTTCTGTGTCGAGTCCTTGGATTCCCGAGTGGTAAGCGCATCGCTTGTTTCCATTAAATTTGTGAGGGATTGGATAAGGAAGTTTTCCTTCAACTGGTTGCAGCACTCCCGCTGTCCTCAACCTCTCAAACAATTAGGCGTAGGGTTCGGCAATCAGTGTGTAAGCATGAGCATTTATAGCATAAGGATTTGGACGTGGTCTCGGTGCGTATGCTGGTCTATTTTGGTGGATAGGTGCTTGGACAGGGACATATGGTCTTGGAGGATTTTGGTATGCTAGTGCTCGGAGTGGATTATAGTGTTGTTGGGTATTATATACTGGGATGTATGAAGTATGCGTAGCGATTTGGGGATTGTTAGGGTATCGGTGGGATGGTCCTCCTTGTTGGTAAGTGACAGCTGAAACATCCTCCATTTTCTTTTTTATGCCTCCAATGGAACCCGATTGTATAGCCCTACTTACAGCTTGCAATGCGACCATAGACTGAATCTTCCCAGTTTTAACACCCTCCTCTATAAAGTCTCCCATCTTGACCAATTCTGCAAACTTCTGACCGATCATTGACATCATCTTGTCAAAGTAGATACCTTCCTGAGCTCGAATAAAGTACTTCGAGAGCTCACTCTCATCTAGTGGTGGTTGCACCCTCGCGGCCTCAGTTATCCAACGTCGTGTATATTCCTGGAAATTCTCAGATGGATTCTTCTGGATATTTGCCAATGAGAATCTGTCAGCAGTAATTTTAGTATTGAATCTGAAACGATTCATGAAGTCCTCGGCCATTTCCTGCCAGTCACGCCATTTGCGAGGGTCTTGGCGAGTATACCGGGTTAATGCTTCTCCAAACAGACTTCGAATGAACAACTTCATCCTCAACTTCTCATTTCTCCCTACACCGACTAACTTGTCACAATATTCCCTTAAATGTGCGTGAGGGTCACCCTTTCCATCGAACATGTCAAACTTTGGTGGTTTGTACCCTACCGGCATGTCAGTGTCTGGATGGATGCACAAGTCATCATAATCCAGACTCTCTGTCCCTCTAGTGACTTGTAAGCTTTTCAATGTTTTTCTCAGACCCTGAAGCTGGGCATTTATCGATGCATCTTCTTTCAACCAAGAATCTTTTCTCCATTTCTTCATATTGATCGACCTCGTATGGGACATTAACCACAACTGGCATAGTGAAGATAGGAGCCCTAACGGCATATACGGGTGGAACATGTGTCTCATAGGTAGCGGCGACATGTGCCCCAAGTATCTGTTACATTGTAGGTATGGTAGGGCCGTGATTAGAAAGGTCAGGAACGGTCCTGACTACAGTTGGAGAAGTTGGTGGAACTCGACCGTGAGTAGGAGCGTGTTGAGTTAGTTCTGGCTGATTTGGTAAGTCGGCAGAAGGCAAGTCAGCCTTTGGGAAGTAGATAGGTGTCTTGAATGTAGGGAAAGTGGTCGCAATAGTTTGGCTAAGTCTCGCACTTGACGCAATTCTTCCCTCAAGATCTCGAGTTCTTATTTTATGTGAGCCATTTTCTCCTCATTTTGAATGTCAACTATACTTCGAGAACTTTCAGGACTCTCAATAGGTACTATTATGTTTGCGGCAGCGTTGAGCTCGTCTTTATCAGTCATTTTCCCCTTCGATCGAAGGTTGTTGCAAGTCGACACAAATCAACGTACTTTTGGGGGTAAATAAAGAAGAGAAACAAAGAGAAAGGGGAACTATGTTAGTTTGGGAAATATTGAAAGCTATAACAAATAAGTAAATATAACACATATATACACCAAATCGGCGACATTCAAAACGCGTCCTAATATAGAACCTCTTTTTGCCTGAGATAGGCCTACGTTGCAATTAGTTTGATAATAAATGATCCATTTAAACACATTTTAGATTTGGAGCAAACAAAACTTCATTGGTTAAGTAGTCTGGCTATTACAGTGAAGTAGGGGATAAGAAGCCGAAAAAATGAAAATACAGGGGCCACCATAAGGCATACAAGAGGGATAGGCCACACGATGCTTTGAAGAGCTTATGAAGGAATTCAAAGAAGAAAGATGATCTACGGCCAAGTTGGAGCATTATCATCATCATCGTCCACATCATAGTAAGGACTCAGGTGATACACTGGAGACTCTTCAGGGCCGTGCTCGGATGATATGCCTATAACCCCTCCATCTCTTGGATCATAGACGTTAGAACCCATCTCAGAAACTTCCATGTGATCCTCCCACACTTCTTCTTCTGGGTCCTCTTCGAGATCCTTCTCTGGGTCCTCTTCAGGGTCTTCTTCCGAGTTTTATTCAGGGTACTCTTTAGGATCCTCTTCTGGGTCTTCTTCTGGGTCGTCTTCTGGGTCTTCTTCTTGGTCTCCTTCTTAGATTAAATAATCGACGGATCTTGGAACTATCTGATTGTATATGGGTGTAGTGAACCCCATGTGAGGAAGCACCGAATCTCTAGTCCAATCAATTTGTTGTCTGTCTACAAACCCCCAATGTCCGTGTAAGCTCGAATGAGCCATATGACTCACAGTAATCCGCCAAGCGTAATACTCTGGCGTACACCATCTTCTATTTCTAAATCGATTGTGGATTCCCACTTGGCCTGCATATTTCTTATCCGTTCCAGCGAGACTGAAGTGAACGCATCTTCATGTGATCCCATTATTGACCGTAGCGGAATGTCTTGGATAACTCCAAATTGTCGCATAACCTGAAGAGGTGCATATGGTTGGATTCCCCTGAGCCCAATTAACTCGATAAAGAAAAAGTATCAAGTCCTAGCAAACGCCAATCCTGTTATCGAAGAGAATTTCCATTGGATGGTGTCTCCCGTGAGGTTGTTCAAAATGTACGCCATTCTTCCCTTTCGTCGGCGCACCCACCCAATTTTGGAGACGATCTTCATGGCTTTCGATCTTGTTAGGAGAACCTATGTAATTATCCATTTGTGGATCACATCGATAGAAATGTTTCCTTGCCCAAATCTGTAGCAATATACTGCATCCTCCGAAAAGATTGTGTCCCCTAATGCAGGCTATCATTGAACAAAGAACTTCGGTGAGGATCATAAGCACCAAAGTAAATCTTTGTGGATTGTTGAAGATGCTTATAACCATCGGCAATATGTTGATGTCGATAGAATTGGACCTTATCGGGAACACCATAACTCCTAAAAAAGCCATAATGAATACTCTTGGCCTCATATGCTCCTATGCTCCGCGAGTGCATTCAAATTCACGTTGATATTCATTGTAACCTTTCGAATGCCAAAACCTCTGAAAGAGATAGTCCAACTCGACATGTCCGCCGTCCGATATCTCAATGACCAAAATATGTGCAGATCCAAGAGACTTAGGAAGTCACCTGTACAAATAGTTGAGGGGATCACTGGTAGCCTCCCTCTAATAGGCAGTTCGGTAAGACTACTGATCTTCTCTATTGTGGGAGTGATCTCAAAATCCAGGAATTTGAATGTTACGGTGCTCGGTTCCCAAAACCCCATTAGCTGAGTGACAAAGACTTTATCGCATTGTGTCCCCAAAAGCGACAATAATGCTCCCAAATGCCCTTGAATCTCTGCCCATGTATCCTGCGGATATTTTGCCAACAATTCTGTAGAATGTGGGGTGCTGAAACGACCATTTGGATATCCGGCAAGTCTTGGTTGAGGTTCATCTGAAAAGAGGTAAAGGGTGTAATGAGTTTATTTGCTCCAAATCTGTTAAGTATTTAAGTTTGGATAATTTATATCAAATTAACACAGTTTATGTCGTCGAGTTTTAAAGAAGAAACTCATTGACATTTGAGTGGTTTCCTATATGCAATGACAATACCGTATATTGTCTTGCCTAAGGCTATGCAACATGACCTATTTTTTAAGAGTAAGATTTTTTCCTATATGATTGAGAGTGGGACTGAGTAATTGTGAGAAGGTGCACTATCTTAATTGCACCAACTCTGAAACTAAGGAATCCAAAGAGAGTTTCGAAGGAGTGCAGGAACACCCCTCGCATGTACAGTGTATACGTGTACAGCCAAGACTCGATAGAATGTGCAAATGACAATGTAGGAAAAGCAGTAACAAGTAGTGTCTTAAAACAAATAAGGAACACAAGCTTGGATTTCACTTGTGACCTTTCAGTCAAATCAATATATCAATAGCAAGCTGAAAAATAAACACGTAATTACAAATGTTGTTCCTAAATTAAGTTTTTCTAAGGTTAAATCCTAAGTAAGATCCCCAGCAGAGTCGCACCCTATTTCGAACTGGCCGAAATAGTTCACAACATAATATGGCTGACACTCTATTTTTTCTTTTTAGAAAAATTGTTTTATTTTTGTTTTGTTTTAGAGTCGCCACCTAAATTTTAAGGAAAAAATCTTAGGAAAACCATTTTTATGTAAATGTAAACTCTGTTTGATTTGTGAAACTAGTTAGATTCTGAGTAAGGGTTTTGGTTACTCGAGGGGAAGGTGTTAAGCATCCCTCAGAGCCTTTCCGAAGATAGTCCATAAACTCAATTTAGAAAAATATGATTAGGAAAACTTGTTTATATATTTGCTTTAAATATCAATGATAAGTTAATTGGTTAGTTTAAGAAAAGAGTAAAATACAAGGTACAACATATATATGCTTGATAAAATAGATTTAATAGTAGTATTTTCATCATGTTGAAAAAAAATAGATGTACTTAAAAGTAAGTTAATTTTTATATGTTAAAAATATAGAAGTATCATAGTAAAGTTATCCTAAAAATATATTGATGTTGAATTTATGAAAATATGTAATTTCATTAAGAAGTGAAAAATAAGATAATATTAGAGTGTAAATATGTAGTAGTATGTAATATGTAATTTGGATAAAAATAGAGTTTCCTAAAAAAATTCAAAATAAATAAATAATAATTATACTAATGTTAAATTATTAGATAGAATTTGTGATCTGAAAATTATGTTTATTATAAAGTATAGTATATATACATATAAGTTGTTTAGAACATATGAACACTTATTATTTATATACATGTATAGACAAATTTACGATAGATTATATGTAGTAAATTAATATGTATATTTAAGTGTAGGCATTTATAAATTATAAAAATAAATAAATAACATTAGTAAAAGAGATAGTAGATAATAACAAGTTATGTAGAGAAAATATAGAATATATATACCTTTATATATATATGTACCTTGTATTTGAACCTGTTGGCATATCTAAAATTTTGAAATAACATGTTAAAAGATTAGAATGTTTTTAGCAATGTTTGATCCAAAAAGTAAGAATAGCCAATATATTTTTGTAAAGGGGTGATGTAAAGAGTATAAAAATAGGCCTAACTATTAGGACTCATTCTATAATCACATTTGTTTTGTTAAATAGATATAAGTCTACTTTCCTACTTATTTTTATTTTTATATATATATATATATAATTCCACAAGTTAATTATTTTTAGCCTTTATGTATCTCTAAATTCATTTGGAAGTCCCAATTCATGAGTTCTATATTTTCCTACTTAAATACCTAAATGAATATTATTTCACCCTTTTAAAACTTCAATTGAGAATTTTGGATGATAAGTTTCCCAATTCCTTAAGATAAAGGCCTAAGTCGATATAAATTTCTTTTCCCCAATTTTGAAATATTATTTTAACCTTTTGAAACTTCATTTGGAAAACTTTTAAAACTAAAAGCCCCTCTTTTCAACTTTAAAAGCCTGAAAGAGTGTTATAAAGTAAAATTGTTAACCCATTTTTTAAGAAAAATATCTTTTGTACCATTTGTTCTAAAGGTATCTCAACTAAGTTCATAAACAAAGAATATTAGTTCACATAAAAATAAAAGACAAACAATATATCAAAACTTGTAAGTAAAGGTTAGCCAATATATATCCAAACAATATAATTAAGACTCGAAAAGAGGAAGGCAAAGAAATATTGGACTCCTAGTTTGCGAGATTCCAAGCGTTGCGATGATCCGAATTGTTGTTGGCCTAATACATTAAGCCAATAACGAGTTCCAAAATAGAAACTTCAGCCCTCCGATTGTACATGAAACATAAGAAGAAAAATGAAGAAGCAAATTAGAAATAACAAAATAAAAAAAAAATTTAAAAATGAATATTAGAAGCAAGTAATTTTCTTAAATAGTGTGCTTTGCAAAGGATATGTGATTACTGTAATACATATTTTAGCCTGAATACTTCGAGAATTCAGACATGTCTTTTTACTATCAACTAAAGATAAAATATAGCAGACATATAGAAACAGGTTAATACTAATAAATTTGTGAGAATCAAGAGACCTACAATAAAAAATTCCAAGGTTAGGGAGTGAGACTTTTACAATTAATATTACTTGGTTACCACTAATACACTCCATCAATGTGATTCTCTAGTAATCCTTAAGAAACTTTTATGAACAAGAGAACTAAAAACGTGATGATGTCATGTTATAGTGAATTATGGCCCTTTTTTATTACAGTTATAGCATCGCACAAAGCTTATTCAATAAGGGCTTGTTCCTTTTATTTTTTAAAGGGAAATAATTGAAGCATCCTATGGACAAAAGATTATTTCCAAGTCAAAGAAATTTAACAGAGGAGGAAACTATTCCAATGAGTGTAACAATTCGACAAGAATTTGCAATACTTAACTAAGAGATGCGTAACATAAACTTGGTTCATCATATAATATGAGCTCTACACCTTCATAACAACACACTTTCTGGTTGTACTAGAATGATTCCACTGAGAAGTCATTTTCAAACTTGACAAGTTTATTTGATAGTCCTTGCAAGAGTTATCAGCTAAATCGACCAATTTACGCATATACTTACAGTAAATGAGGAGGGGACAATCAGATTCAATCGACAACACTTGAACAATCAACTAGAATAATATATAAACTATATTCAATACAGACTGAAACATAACCAAAGACAAGGGTGATAGATGTTATATTCAAATACAAGACAAGCCACAAAATTTGAATTGCAATCACATTCCTAAACTAAATTTGCAAAGAGAAGCCGCGCATACGAAATATGGAATGAAAGACAAACCTACGCAAACATAAAGGAAGATTAAAATAAGTTTAAATCAAAGCAGACTTATGTCGTTCTTAGTTGAAACTTGTGATATCTTAAACAAACATAAACTTTAACGGCTTCTTGCTATATATGTTTTATTTTTTGTATTCAAGAAACATAAGAAAGTAAACATGCATGATTTTTGATGAACAAAGAAGGATATGAACCCGAGAAGAAAGAGAGTACAACACATTAGAGTCGAAATAAGCATGAGGAACATCCAAGCCAAGCCTAGTTAACTAACTCAAGATTTAACAAAAAACAAAGCTATTTCAAGCTTTAAATCAAATCATGAATCCTAACGAATAGAAGAAGAAAATAACTAAGAATGACATCTAAATTTGAGCAACTAAAGAAAGGGAATGCAAGAGTTATATAATCAGATCAAACTTGCTAGTAGTTGGGGGGAAACGAGAAGAACTTTAAATTAAGATAAACAACAATGATTCTGTCCATCTTTTAATTCACTCTTAATATCAAAATAGAATCTAATCTAACGAATATACCACATGCTCAGGCGTTTGAAGAATTCACTATCAAATAGATGCTAGTTAAAAATATAGTCGAGATCGATTTATATTACATCCAAACTAGCAATCTGCTTCTCCTATTGACATGGATTAAACTATGATAAGTTGCCTAGAATCAGTAACACAAACATCAATTTAGCTTTAAGACTAAAGCCTTCTTCACATTCAATATTTCTAAATTGTATCTATATTAATAAAATTTGTTAGTAACAGCCTCATTGCATATTTTTATAGCAGACGTTCCAACAGATTACATTAAGACCAAAACGAAATGAAAAGATTTGACGAAAAAAATTAATACCTTTTGTTTAGCAGCAAACAGAGGCTTTGACGTCAAGGATTCCGACTTTAAACTCGAACTTTGGACTTGGGCTCAAAGCCAAAATATATATTAAAAAAAAAGGATGAAAGGTCTTGAACTATTGTTCTTGAAGTGTATTGTTCCTATCTTTTCTCTACTGCTCAGATATTTTGAATCCTTGCTCCCTTTTTAATGGATTGTTTTTTTCTTTTTGAATGAAGCCAAATGGTTCCTTTTATTACCGATTTTAGGAGAGGCTTCCACTCTCAAACCCATTAGATTGAGGGCATAGCAAACCAAAATCCAACCGTTCTTTGCGTCCCTCACTTTTTCAGGCTAGCATTGGTGGTTTCTAGGTCTGCTTTGGGTCAGAAAATTAGTTGGAAAAGATGTAAAGTTGACATGAGGAGGATATGATTGATGGACGGCGGAGGAGATGGTCGAAAACCGCCGGATATTTCCATTTTCCAGCAGTCCGAAGTTGATAGGAGAGGAGCGTGTTGAAGCGGCCATGGCAGGAGAACGTTGGGAAGGAGGAGACGTGTGGGGATATGATGCTCTGGGAAAGGGACGACGTCTTGGGGAAAAGAAAAGTCTAAAACGGCTTGTCCTTTTTTTTTTGTAAGGATGAAAAGCTTTGGTATTTAATTTGGGCCGTCCGATTGTTTGATCGGACGGTCAACAAAATAAATGATTTTAAATAATAATAATAATTTATATATATATATATTAATAATAGTAAAAGATGGATTAAATAAAGCCTTGGATTAAAATGGAGGGTTGAGATTAAAAGTTAAGAAACACAATCCATGTGCTCGCCTATGTGGCACATACGGATTGGCCGGTTTAAGGGCACTTGGATTGCCAAAATTGCTCAAATTAAAATCATTTAAATTATACCTACTTCTTTATTTAATAATCATAATTTATTAATTTAAAAATAATTATTTTGCAAGACTAGCTTATTGATAAAATTAGTCACTATTAAAATTAAATTAAATTTAAATTAGTAACTCATTAATTAATTATGCTTTCTAACTTAAAAAATGTACGAAAAATAACTATTGCGACAAAAGAAACTATATTTGAACAAAAAATAGATTCAATTCTTAAGAACGACACTTATTTAAAAAACATGAAAAACTAAGTAGTAATATAATATTTTAATTTCTATAAGAAATTTGAATAAATTTATGAGGTAAAAATAAATAATTAAAAATCTTTTCGTGTTCTTATTAAAATTTCATAACATATATATTTTATTATTATTATTATTATTATTATTATTATTATTATTATTATTATTATTATTATTATTAATTTAGTTAAATGTGGAGAGCCAAAATTGGGTGTCAACAGATATTAGTCGGAGTTCACCGGTGGGGTATTCTGATGAGTTTACTTGTTGGACTTGTGCGAGTTTGGGGTTTGGATGGTTGTTTCTGGTTGTTGTTGCCCTGTCGGATCTTGGTTGAGTGCTTAATAGATCTGGTTGTGCTGTTGAGAACTCATTTGTGGGTCTGGTTGTTGCTCGCTGGTCGAAGGTTGGCCGGAAACACCTACAAAAATGAACAAAATCGTAAAAGGGGAAGGGGATGGGCTGGTTCGCCGAAAAATGGGGAAAAACAAAAGGAGGCTTTTGGGTCTGGTAAAGGAGAGGGGAAAAAGGTTTTGTTTGGTGTTGTTGTCTGCGGTAGTTAAGCTTGTTATTGGAGCTGTTACCGGCGTTTGTGAGCTGGAGTTCTCTAGCCTTGCCGAATTTCGACGTAGGCGAGAGAAAAATGGAGGGGTTTTGTGGTGGTTCTCCGGTGGGTTTGAGAAGGTTGTTTGGTGGCTTTCATTTCAGGCAAATCTGCCCTAGCTGCCCTTTTTGGGGGGAATTCGGGATTTCATTTTTGAATTCGAAATTTGAATTGCTCTTTGAAGGGATAAGGCTGAGGAGCTGGAATTTGTACTAATTCAAACGGTAAGAAAATTGCCACCGCTTGATGTTGAGAGCATGACGAAATCGAGAGGAGATTATGACACTTGGTAAAATCGAGTACAAGCGGATAAGGGAGAGAGAGAGAGGACGACAGANGGCTTTCATTTCAGGCAAATCTGCCCTAGCTGCCCTTTTGGGGGGAATTCGAGATTTCATTTTTGAATTCGAAATTTGAATTGCTCTTTGAAGGGATAAGGCTGAGGAGCTGGAATTTGTACTAATTTAAACGGTAAGAAAATTGCCGCCGCTTGATGTTGAGAGCATGACGGAATCGAGAGGAGATTATGACACTTGGTAAAATCGAGTACAAGCGGATAAGAGAGAGAGAGAGAGAGAGGACGACACACACTGCCTGCTGGACTCGGATGCACTGGACTTCTGCTCGCTTCGTTCCTGGGTTCATTCGCGTCTGGTTCACGCGGAGAATAAGATAAAGATGCAAGGGGGTCGGGTCTGTTGCTGTACGTTGTTGTATGGTTGCTGGGTATTGTTGGAATTGAATTTGGGCAGGAAAATGAGTGGGCTAGGTAATTTTTAGGAGGAAATATGATGGGCTAATAATGGGTCACTTGTTTTTGCTGAATTGAGAGAAAAGGGCCCAACATTGGTTTTTTAAAAGGGTGTGAAAGAAAATGGTTAAATTTGTAAATAAAAGTATAGCCAAATTGAATTTAAATTGCAACGTCGGCTAAAATCTTAAATAGGATGAATTGTTAAAAATTAATTAACGAGCTACTTAATTTTAACAAAATTAAAATAATTGACTCAAATATAAACTAATAACTCGAAAATATAAACTATTGAATAATTAAACTAATTAACCAAATATTTAATTAAAAACAAAATATTTTTGAGATGATTTTAGAATATTATATAAAAAATATATTTGTTATTTAAAAATTCTAAAAGTGACAAAATTACATAAAAATAACTTGAAAATATTACGAATTTTATAAAAACTAATTCTTTTGAATTGTTTGAAATTGAAGAAGCTTGATGATTAATTCGAATCGTGGAGGGTCAAAATTGGGTGTCAACAACTGTCCCTCATTTGACTTGGATTGATGAAAGAAATTCATGGCAAATAAAATTGGCGAATCCAATTTTGACCGACTACATCTTCATCCTTTCGGAAAAGAGATTTTGGTATGGACTTTAGGAATTATGGTCGAACCCTAGATATGGGTTTCCTACATATCTCAGACTATATGAGAATTCAGACCACTTGTAGTTCAATGCGCTTGATTTGACGCACGATTTAGAAAGAATTCAAAAGCCATTTTGATATCGAATTATATAGAAATTAGAATGCTCGGGAATAAGATTTGAGAGAGAATGTCAGATACAGCTGAGTTTTCAACATTGATCCCGCCTACATATCCTTAAACCTTAGGAATCAGGCTGCTTGTAGTTTGACTCAATAGGTTGAAAAGGAAATCCGATATACTAAGATAACCTTTGGTTCTGGATGAGTGACAAATAAGTCGAGTATGAAAAAGAGGCATGCAACCTCTTAGTCATAAATGTGGCGCACTTCACACCCATAATTAAAAACTTACACAGACATAATTTCCAAAGCTCTTGATGCATTGCCACTCGGATGGAAAGTTGCTTCTGGTGGAGACCAAAATTTTCCGGATGTGAAACTGAAATTGAGAAACCTAAAGAAAAACCCACATGCCTTCTGATAGGGTGTGGTTTGATTGTGGTGGAAGTCGCTCCTCAGCTCGTGTCCTAAGAGTTTGATACTCCTCTTCGGACTATGTCCCAGTTCGCTGCTAAGAAAAAGTTTCACGTTGTGCTGTATCCTTATTGATGTCGTCCGCACCTGTGGTTTGATTTGAGAATTCATCCTCTTGGATGCTCTCGACAAAGACTGAAATAAACTTGTCAGTAGAAACTGTAATTGAAAAAGGTGGTAACATCTCTTACGACACTTTTTCGGTTATGTTCTTGCACATTTCTGTGGATACACCATTGTCTTGGTGTTTCGAAATCACTCTTGCTTTGAAAGATGTCATATAAGTATTTCAGTATATGTCTGCACGCTCAAAGTAAATAATTAGTAGATATAGTGCCGCTTTGGCTAGCGGCTTGAGTAAAAACACCAAGATCATCCATATAACAAATGAGTATATCTTAATGGATAAGCATAAACATCTTTTTTCAACTAGATGAGAAAATAAAGAAGTATTGAGAGTAAAAGATAATGGATACCGCTTTCGAACACAGTATGTCCATTACAACTCATGATTTGCTGAGGATTTAGAGATGTCATTGTTTGTTTTATGCATGGCAAACTTCGGTGATCTCTGCAACGAGCTAGTTGGCTCAATGATTATCCAACTATAACGAGGTGGATGCTCGATAATATTCCAACTATAACGAGGTGGATGCTCGATAATATTCCAACTATAACGAGGTGGATGCTCGATAATAATTCAACTGTAACAAGGTGGAGGCTAGATAATATTCCAACTGTAACGAGGTGGATGAATCGATAGTATTTCAGTTGTAACGAGGTGGATGGTTCGATAATAGTCCAACAGTAACGAGGTGGATGGCTCGATAATATTCCAACTGTAATGAGGTGGATGACTCGATAATATTCCAACTGTAACGAGGTAGAGGCTCGATAATATTCCAACTGTAACGAGGTGGAGGCTCGATAATATTCCAACTGTAACGAGGTGGATGGCTCGATAATATTCCAACTGTAACGAGGTGGATGACTCGATTATAGTCCAACATAGTTCAAAATAGGAACCTGGAATGGACAAACAAATATATGAACCACTTATGGGGTGGATCGCCCAACAAAACTATATACTAAAGTCTTTGATCAGCCAATCAAAACACATAATCCACTTATGGGGTGGATACCCAACAAATTTTGAAATCTTGACTCTGACATTGTCAAGAAACATGTATGCATAAATTGACGTGAGAATCGTACTAAAAAAACTATATCGACATATATGCACGTTGTGACTACGATTCTCTCTTTAAAAGATAGAATTATAGAGGTGAATGACTTAATTCTTTCACACGAAGATTAAAGTCAATCCCGTCTTTCTTGACAAACTCAACAAAAATTGAGTTTGTTGTTGACATTTTCAATCGTTATCGAAAACTTGTAATGTTAGATAACTTTGAATGTCACGAGGATATTTCGATCTCCAACATCTTTTCTGATGTGATGAACTTGGTGATTTTCCCTTGCAACACATCTAAGATAATGTCGCTTTTGATCATCTTCAAATTTGATGTCGATTTCACAGATGATCCTGACTTTACCGATACTATCACCTGCAAAGCTTGACACCAAACATTAGTATCAACGATGAATTAAGAATAAAATTAAAGACAAAGTGCTAGATTAAGTCATTCGGCTTATCAAGATTAGGTTGTGGTGAGCCTAATTGTGACTTTGATCATGACTCGTCACTAGCGATCCTCCGACTCGTTTTTTCTTAAAGCTTTGAAAGAATCTATTAGCGTTTGTCTTCAATATTCGTGCAAAATAAAAGGAAATTGTTTATAAATCAATTGAGGCAACATAATGAAATGAAGATAAAATGATATAGAAAGTTCTCTAAGTTCTGTTGATGAGGCCACGATGGGTGCAAATGACGCCTTTTGTCACACTTGACAGCTTTACATTGCCATTTTTGTGACTTCGATGTTCCTACATCCAAAGAAAAATTCTTAGTTTGAAAAATTGATTAGTGTTGGTCTTGTCTTTATGCTCCTTCATGCAATTGGTTTACACGCTCGTCCATCCTTTGTAAGATAGTCTTGATGGAATTTTTGAGGACCCTCCTCAAAAATTATGTCCCAGTCCAAAATACAAAAAAAAACTCTTGTAACTTGTTTTGTTAATTCTGAGGTTGCTCATTCTGGAATTTTGAGATCCCTCCTCAAAATTCAGTCCCAGTTTTCCCCAATAATAGTAAGTAGAAGTATTTTAACAAATGACATTTTTGTGGAATTTTTGAGATGATCTCAAAAATTCTATCCCAGTTGCACCTTTCAACATGATTTCCAACTTGATTCTCTAGAAAATGTTATCTTGTGGAATTTTGAGATCCACTCAAAAAACCAACCCAGTTGCATTTTGATCTTCAGTTTTGACATATGTCTATCTTCAGATGAATTTTTGAGATCCTCTCAAAAAATTCTGTCCCAGTTTCCATTATAAAAGAAATAGAAATCTTACAGGAAATATGACCGAGTGGTTGTGGCGCCTACGTATCCCGTTGAGGCAGGAATCAGGTCAAGCATAGTTCCCCCTCTTAAGGATTAACAAAAATAGGAAAAAGTAAACAAGGAACCGACATAGGCCGCCTACATATCTCATTCTTGAGAATTCAGGTCGAACGTAGTTCAAATATAATAGGGAAATATTGAAAAAGGGATGAACGGGTGACCGAGGCTGACATAGGCCGCTACACATCCCATTCTTGAGAATTTAGGTCAGACGTAGTGCATTACAAGGAATGTGCGATAAAATGAGAAGAAAAAGATTAAATAGGAATTTTTCAAAAGAAAGATAAAAATAACTTCATATGCAAAATTCTGGCCATGCATACTTCTTTTCAACCTTTGATGATGAATATCTTCAAACGACTCTGTTCAGAAATGTCTTGCACTTACTCTTAAGCATCCAATACGTTATCCCTTGAGGCAGTTTCCTCAATATTGATCAAATTGTTGTTGATGATGTTTTGAATCTTGTTTTTGAGGGTTGAACAATTCTCTGTGTCGTGTCCAACAACTCCTGAATGATAAGCACTTCTGTGGTTAGCCCTGTAAAATTTTCTCAAAGGATTGGTTGGTCATCCTTCTATAGGATAGAGCATGCCCATTGCTTTCAACCTTTCATAAAGTTGAGTTTGAGATTCCCTTAGTGGTGTAAATACTTTATGAGACTTCCTAAAATTTGGACAAGTGAATCTTTTCAAATTGAGATGGCGGTTTTGATATTTTCTTTGTTGGACCAATTGCATACAGGTAGCCATGACAACAAATACCTCTTCTTCTTTTCCTTTTACATATTCATATCACCAATTTTGATAGCTTTGTCATTAGATCGCAATGCAACAAGGTTTGTGACCTTTCCAGTCTTGAAACCATCTTCCAAAGCTTCTCCTACCTTGACGATCTCAACAAATTTTTGTCCTATCATGCACAACATTTTTTCATAGTACTTAGGCTTTTGATTTCGATTAAACATTTTAGTGATTTCACGTTCAGACATAGGAGGTTGAACTCTTACAGCCTCTTTTCTCCAACGAAGAGCGTACTCTCGATAGTTTTCTGTGAACTTCTGTTTGATATTCTCCAAATAGTAACGATCAGGGGAAGCTTCTACGTTATGTCCAAATCTTTCATTGAAATCTTTTGCCAGTGCATTCCAACTTGTCCATTATTTTAATTCTTGCGATGTAAACCACTTTAGAGCTTCTCCATTTAGACTTTGACTGAAGAGGCGCATCAACAATGCTTCATTTTTTCCAACTCCCACTTGATCACAATAAGCTTTAATGTGTGCTAGAGGATTTCCAGTTCTATTAAAAGTGACGAACTTTGACACTTTGAACCCTTCCGGAGGTCCAAATCCGAATGAATGGATAAATTTTCGTAGTTCAGCCTCATAACTTCTGAAGAGTAATCAAGTTCTTTTATCACTTTCGCAATCTCTTCCTTTATGATTGCTTAGTTATTTCCTCTTTGGCCATCCACTCCTTCTCTTCGTAGTGTTCAAGTTCAGAATAGGCAGTATAGTGAGGATATGGTTCGATTTGGATTGGGGGTATCAAAAGTGAATTTTGGAGGTAAGGGTTGAGCGTTGGGTGGATTTTGATTGCCTTGAGCAGGGGTCTGGTACATGAAAGGGGATGTTTGAATATTGTTGACATTTAAGCTTTGAAATGGAGAGAATATTTGAGAGTTATTTGCGTTTTGGTTTTGAAGGGGAGCGAAAACTTGAGGGTTGGGATTCAGGCTTTGAAGAGGAGGCTGTGCTTGGTATGAAGTGTTGGTCTGATGAATATTTGGGGTAGTTAAGTTGATAGTTGAGGAATTTTGAGCAAAGTTGGAGGGTGGGCTATTCTGAACATGTTCCGAGTTTGAATTCACAGGAGGAAAATGGAGTGAAAGCCTTCCATCGCATAGAGTGTTGACATCGACAGTCGAAATTGACAAATCTTGCTTCTTATGGAGCTCCACTCTCTATTCAGCAATTTGTTGCATCAGCTGTGCACTTAACTCATTTTGTTCAACGGCATGGGGTTGAACTATAGCAACTTCAGTCAGGCCAGTATTCTCACTATTCTAGGTCATTTTATTTTTCCTTTCAACAAATTTCAATTGGGGGAGGAATTTTTGAGAATTCTGAATGTTCAACCAATTTCTCATCACAAATCAATTTTGAGTACCTGAAAAAGAAAAATAACCTAAAAGGTAAACGTGTTATTGTATATAGGTGATAAATAATACAAGATATTACACAGAGGTACAAACAGACAAGAGTTGTTTCATTCGAAGATAAACAAGCCCACCAATTTAGAGAAATGACTAAATAGACAGGAATTTGTCTATTTGATTTTGAGCTTAGTAAATCAGAAACGTCAACTTGAGTCGAGCCAAAGTTGATTTTATCTTTCATTCTCATATTTCTGATTTTTTATTTATATAAAAATTTATTCTCCTTGCAAGAGTTGGAAAAGATAGAATAAAAATAGGGACCGAGCCTTGAAAGGCTGCCTACGTATTTCACGGAAGAGAATTCAGGTCCTATGTAGTTCGACTAACTTAAATTTCTTTCAATTTGAGATGATTAATCTTTTTCTGATATGAGAGTAATAATTGAAAAATAAAGCGAATTTTGTTGAGAAACTAAAGACTCGAAGAGTATTGGGACGCACTTTTGGCAGTGACTCAATATTTGTGCT
Organism: Solanum stenotomum; assembly: GCF_019186545.1. Lineage (NCBI taxonomy): Eukaryota > Viridiplantae > Streptophyta > Magnoliopsida > Solanales > Solanaceae > Solanum > Solanum stenotomum. Next base: position 21,468,329 of record NC_064284.1, read on the forward strand.
TAGGGGTTTCTAGAAAGTTTCCAAAAATAGTAGGCTCTAACATCTCCAAATAAAACAACATAATCACACAAACAGTTATAACACATAAACAGTTATTGCACGCTCTAAATAGATATGAGACCCTTTTGTGTCAAGGGTAGACTTAACGATTTGAAGAATGTATAACGTCATTTGAAACATTCTGTTGCCTCAAAACCCAAATTTATACAAGTTTTACGAACAAAATGATTAGGGATACATAATAGGGAAAAGGGATACAAAATAATCTATCCCACGCAGGGGTACAATCCTAAACTAAGCTTCCATGAAAGAACCTTCGTTCTTGAGCTTCTTGCCATCTCCGAATGCCAACATCTTCAGATGCAACGGTAATTTGATCCTTCTTTGACTCGAAAAAATAATTAAACTCCCAACCCCAAATGACAATGGTTTGTTAAACAACGTATACATCCTTCAGATTTAAACATATAAGTATGATTGTCTTTTTAATGATTAATGGGCCAAATAGACACAAGGTGGACTTCTAATGGGCCCAACACGCCTTGGGTGTTGCGTCAACTTAGTTCAAATGCGCTACATCTGTGATTTAGTTTCGCTCTACGCTAGTTGACTAAGAGTGGTTTTTGAAAGACGGGGAACCCAAGCGAACAAATTAAGTTGGANATACATCCTTCAGATTTAAACATATAAGTATGATTGTCTTTTTAATGATCAATGGGCCAAATAGACACAAGGTGGACTTCTAATGGGCCCAACACGCCTTAGGTGTTGCGTCAACTTAGTTCAAATGCGCTACATCTGTGATTTGGTTTCGCTCTACGCTAGTTGACTAAGAGTGGCTTTTGAAAGATGGGGAACCCAAGCGAACAAATTAGGTTGGAACTCATGACAACCATTGGATGCATGACAAACCAATAAACCGATCATTTTGGAAAAGGGTCGAGTATAAAAAGTCCAATTGCGATTATGCAGAAACCATTCTAAATATACTATACATACAACAGAAAATGCCATGAATACAATGACAATTTATAGCAATTTAACAAGTAAAACATATAAACAACTCAACAATTAATAACTTGTAGTCAAATAGTCAAATCCTTATGGTTAGAACTTAATGAAGTTCCAGCAGAGTCGTCATTTCTGTTTTACTCAAAAAATAAAATAAAAATGGACTTCTTTTGAAAAATCAACTTAACTTATGATTTGAAGAGAAATCAATTTTCCAAATAGAGTCTCCACTTAATTTTTAAAGAAATTAAGAAAAACTTATAAATTTTCAAAAGATTAAAATAGATTAAAATCAATTAAAAATCGATAAGGGGTTCAGGGTTTAATTTACATTTCGAGAAGGTGTTAGGCTCTCGTAATGTCCGCTAACTTGCGGTTGACCAACGATTTGACTAAAACATTTGACTAACTTAAAAAGTATTAACTAAGTAAATAAAACTTCATTTTTTCTTTCATTTTTTGAAAGGAAATAAACTAAAGGAATTTTAAGGAAAATAACTCTTATATTTCAAAATAAATGATAAATAAAAATAAAAATATTTCAATTTGAACATAAAAAGAAGAAATAACTTTCTTTAGGGAATTTAATTAAATAAAACCAAATCAAGTAAAAGGTTAGTTAATACAAACAATAAATAAATAAGAGTAAGGAAGAAATATTAAATTTGGGCCTTTTGTCCAAATTTTAAATTTGATGGATTGTTGGCCCAAAACATGTCCTAAGCTAACAAAAGAGCTGTAAATGGATGGGCTTTGGCCCCTTTTAACTCAAATTTTCTGCTGGAAATTTGTTGAGGCTTTTGAACCCATTTTCGGCCTTAAGAAACTGTATACACTAACTGTATACCAATGTATACAGCTTGAATCCCTGCATTCATTCTTGTATATCCACCTTTAGGCATGTACGCCTGTGTTTTGCGTATTTCAACCTGTATTTCTGATAATCTAGCATGTATATCAATATTTTCATCACGTATACCAGTGTATATTGCTGTATATCTTGGTACCTGTCTGATCTTCTAAATTACAACTTGCTAGTAACAAATGGGTTTGAACCCATTTTTGTTCTAAAAGGCTGCTTGGACCTGCTGGCAACAAAATAATTTGGGCTTTAGCCAATTTTCGTGTCTAAAGTTCTATGTATACACATAATGCATATTGTTGTATATACAATGTATACAACCCACCTTTGGGTTCTCTGAGACTGCTATTTCAGCTTCCAACACACTCGAACAAGATGCGGCGTACTAAGAAATGATCCAACTCATGACGATATTAACAATTCACATACAAGAAAACATATAGAATAAACCATCAACACTCACTGCCTGACACATTCAAATGAATCAAACCAACATCACTTGAACACTAACATTATAATGAAGTTTTGGAAAAAAGTAGCTAACCAATTTTAGAAAAAGAGAGAGAAAAGCAAGTGAATCTGAAGCTTTTAAATCCAAAACAATGATGTTATAAATGAGCATAAGACACGAGAGTGAACAAATTTTATCCAAAGCTATTACTTAGTAGAATCTATTATGTGCAAGATGTATTTGGAACAACACATAATGATAAACATGTATAAAAGAAAATTTCTCCCCAAACTGGATGAGAACAAATTTTTAAACATGCTTTAAAAAACACAATCCCAAAAATTCAAATTATAACCACAAGAAGCTAAATAGGCTATTGCATAATTCATTGACACTTTAGATTATAAGTTATGACACATTACAGTTGCTCAATTGTTAAGACCAACAAAAGCACAATTAACATTATTTTAAAGCATGAAACAGAACAACAATAGGAAACTTACACCAAGAGAGTCGACATAATTATGAATTCGAATCAATTTTAAACCAAAATCTTTAACATACACCTATGCGGATACCCAAACAACGAATAATAAATCAAGATCAGTATTAGTAGCCTATTGATCAGGCTAAAATAGCAACAAAAACTGGATTTGAAACTAAATAGCACATCCTATATGCGATTTACACAATAAAGAAACAAACTGACATGGGAAAAACATTGATCTGTAAAAGAATCAACCCAACAGAATTCACAATAATATAAGATGATGAAATTTTTCTTGAAAAGAATTTAACACTAAAAGCAAATTAAATACATCACTACATAAGAAAAGAAATACGACTAAACTAAATCCATAAACAAGCCATGTATAAATCAGGATTTGGAGAGAATGATACATTTTTTAGAGCAGCGAGCTGAGCCGACAAGCTGAAGAACAGTGACTTCACAACAAACAGAGCTTCACCGAATTTCGACAAGCTTCGACGAATTCGAATGTGAAAATCACTAAGCTTTCGAGCTCTTAATGTATGTTTTCTGTATCTATTTCTAGAGATTTTCTATCTCTAAGTCTATTTCTTCTTTTTTTTTACAGAAATTCCCTCTGTTTTTAGATAGTTAATTAGCGTCTAAAAAATATCTCTTGAACAGTGCAAACAATGTAGTTTATATAGGAGAAGAATTGGGACAAATTTGGGGGGAATTCGAAATTCCATTTTTGAATTTGAAATTCAATTTGCTCTTGAAGGGATAAGGCTGAGGAGCTGGAATTCGTACTAATTCAAACGGTAAGAAAATCACAGCCGCTTGATCTTGAGAGCAGGATGGAATCGAAAGAAGATTATGACACCTGGAAAATCGAGTACAAGCGAATGTGGGTGAGAGAGAGGTGACGAGGACGACGCAACGAGTTAGGCCTTGCGATGGACTGGACTGGTTCGCAGACTTCTCGATAGGCTGCTGGTTACGCAATTGGAGCTTCTGGGTTCGGGTCGCAATTTCTTGGTCGCGTTTTGGAAGAAGAAGAACGAAGAGTATAGGGGTGGGGTTGGGTATTGTTTGTTGTTGTTGTTGGTTGAATTGTTGTATGTTATTTGGTGGGCTGGGAATTGAATGGGCTGTTAGGATTTGATTTAAAAGAAAGGCCCAAAATTTGGTCTCCAGATGGATTTACGGTGAGGTCAAAGATGTGTTAGATCTTGTAGTTTAAGAAATAGTCAAATTGAGTTAAATTAGCAAATTCGGCTAAAACCTAAATAAGACGAATTAATATTAATTAATTAACAAGCTTCTTAATCTTAATTAAATAAAGTAATTAACTTAATTGTAAACTAATTATTCAAAATTATAACCATAATTTAAACTAAACTAATTCAATAAAATACTTACTAAAATTAAAATCTTTTTGAGATGATTTTTGAAATATTTATAAAATATACTAATTACATACCAAAATATATAAAACATATATATTACTTAAAAAATTATAAAAATGATAAAATTAATTAAAAGTAACTTGAAAAATATTTTGAACTTTTAAAAAACTAATTATTTCAAATCGTTTGGAATTTAAGAAGCTTAATGATTAATTTATATTGTGGAGGGTCAAAATTGGGTGTCAACAACTGTCCCTCATTTGACTTGGATTGATGAAAGAAATTCGAGGCAAATAAAATTGACGAATCTAATTTTGACCGACCACATATTCATCCTTCAAAAAAAGGGCATTTGGTACGAAATTTAGGAATTATGGTCGAACCTCGGAAATGAGTTTCCTACATATCTCAGACTATATGAGAATTCAAGTCACTTGTAGTTCGATATGCTTGATTTGACGCACGATTTTGAAATAATTCAAAAGTTATCCCAATATCGGATTATGAAGAGACCAGAATGCTCGAGAATAAGATTTGAGTGCGAATGTTGAAATACAGTCGAGTTTTCAATATTGAGCCCGCTTACATATCCTTAAACATTAGGAATCAGACTGTTTGTAGTTCGACTCAATCGATTGACAAGGAAATCTATTATGCTAGATAATGTTGGTTCTGGAGGAGTGACAAATAAGTCGAGTATGAAAAAGAGGTTTGCAACCTCTTAGCCATGAATGTATGGCCCTTCACACCCATAATTAAGAACTTACACGAAAATAATTTCCAAAGCTCTTGTGTATTGTCACTTAGATTAGAAAGTTGCCTCCGGTGAGGATGAAAAGTTTCCAAATGCGAAACTGAAACCGATAAACCTAAAGAAAAGCCCACATGCCTTCTGATAGATGTGTGGTTTGATTGTGGTGAAAGTCGATTCTCAGCTAGCATCCTAAGAGTTTGATACTCCTCTTTGGACCATGTCCTAGTTCGATGCTAAGAAAAAGTTGCATGTTGTGCTGCATCCTTTTTAATGTCGTCTGCACCTGTGGTTTGTTTTGGAGAATTCATCCTTTCGGATGCTCTCAACAAAGACTGAGATAAAACTCATTAGCATAAAAAATGTAGCTCAAATGGGGTGATAGTGTCTTTTACCGTGTTGACACTTAATTGCTTTCCTTGAACATTTGACGTCAACTTCATCGTACTTGATGTAAAGCAAATAAAGCTTGTCTTTCATATTTGCAATATAATCTTCAATGTACTCTTTCTTTGATGTCGAAGTAATAAAATAAGCTGATGTAATATGTTGATAGTTCTCTTGAAGTCGTTATTGATGGTTCTCTTGATGTCGTTTTTGCAAAGAAAATGATGCAGTCGATGTTGATCTTCTTGTGATGGGTGAATCTTTCTCTTTCAATGCACGTCTCATTTCTCTTGTGATGTATGACTCCTTTCTCTTGCGATGCATGACTCTTTTCTCTTGCAATGCATGACTCCTTTCTCTTACGATGCATGACTCCTTTCTCTTGTGATGCATTACTCCTTTCGCTTGCGATGCATGACTCTTTTCTCTTGTGATGCATGACTCCTCTCTCTAGCGATGCATGACTCTTTTCTCTTGCGATGCATGACTCGTTTCTCTTACGATTCATGACTTTTTTCTCTTGCGATGCATGACTTCTTCTCTTGCAATGAATGACATCGCATGACTTCTTTTTCTTGTGATGCATGACTCCTTTCTCTGATGACGCCTCCTTTCTCTTGCGATGCATGACTCATTTCTCTGATGATGCCTCCCTGGTACCAAATGAAGATAATGCTTGACCTAGCAACATAGGTGATCTTCTGGGTGGCGGTATCGTCTCAAACGACAATACAAATAAAAATGACCCTCAGAGCAATGGTATCATCTCATTCAACAATATGATATAAATGACTCTCCGGGTAGTAATATTATCATGTCTAATAATATGATGCAGATGACGTCCTCTAGGTATCTTTAGTTGATGGAAAACAGTAAAATGTCTTTCCTCGGGGTTTTCATTTGTTCCATCTTTGAACACAGTTGTATGTTCATTATGGACCTCGTCTTGATAAGAATTTGAATGAAATAATGCTACTTATATTCTTAATTCTTTATCATAAGAAACATAAAACTTTTCCAGCATTCACTGAAAAATTGTCAATTTTGGGGAGCTCTTCACCATTTTGACTTCTTCATATTCATTGAATGAAGGAATATGATGAACTTGAGGCAAACTTATAGACCTGCATCCACCGAAAAATTGTTAGTTTAAAGTGAACTGATCTGTGTCGAATCCTTTGGTCGTGTGCTCCTTGTCTGGCTATTTTCGGTTGATTTCCCCGATCTCCCATCTCTTGATAGATAAGACAAAATATTTTTATGCAAAATTAATTGAAACAGGATAGATAATTTTTAAAGAAAATAGATTTTCAAACAATAATATTTGGAAAATGTCACTGCCAAGTGTCAGTCATGTCAAGCTTAGTGAACGTCTTTGAAATTGATGCCTCGAGGTCTATCTGATTACTTGTTGGGAAGTATTCAAAGTTGCTCTAAACTGCCGATGAACCTTATTGAAATTTTTAAGGTCATCCTAAAAAATATTGTCCCTTAACTGTCTTGGCATATCTTGAACTGTTGGTGAGCAAATCACAGAATTTTTGAGATCCTCTCAAAAATTTTGTTCCAGTTGCAATTCTCAACGTAACTTTAGTCTTGACTTGTTGGAGAGATCCTCCTCTTGAGAATTTATGAGTCCCTCTCAAAAATTTTGTCCCAGTTTCTATTGTAAAGAAAAATAGAAATCTTATGGGAGATATGACCGAGCCGTTGTGGCACCTACGTTTCCCATTGAAGCAGGAATCAGGTCAAACGTAGTTCCCCTCTCGAGGATCAACAGAAATAGGAAAATTTAACTAAGGAAACGACCGAGGCCGACATAGGCTGCCTACGTATCTCATTCTTGAGAATTTAGGTCGAACGTAGTTTCGATAAAAAATAAAACACATTAAAAGGAATGAAGGGGTGACCGACATAGGTCGTCTACGGATCTCATTCTTGAGAATTCCAGTCGAACGTAGTTTCGATAAAAANTTTAACTAAGGAAACGACCGAGGCCGACATAGGCCGCCTACGTATCTCATTCTTGAGAATTTAGGTCGAACGTAGTTTCGATAAAAAATAAAACACATTAAAAGGAATGAAGGGGTGACCGACATAGGTCGCCTACGGATCTCATTCTTGAGAATTCAGGTCGAACGTAGTTTCGATAAAAAATAAAATACATTAAAAGGGATGAAGGGGTGACCTAGGCCGACATAGGCCGCCTACGTATCTCATTCTTGAGAATTTAGATCAGATGTAGTTCATTAAAAGGGATAAATTCTAAACATAAACGATTACAAGTAAATAAAGGTGGTTACAAGGAAAAGATAGAAATCGAGTCGTCAAACATGTTATCTTTTAACAACATTTAAGTAGATCGATAACTTATGAGATTCAATGTTCATGCTCAAGTATGTGATGTCATCAGACAAATGTATCAATGTGTTCTCCAAACAAACTGATGAGTTCTCTTTCTTGTGCTTTTGTCATATAGGCACCAATTTTGATTTCTTTAATACATTCATCATTTTCTTGATTCACTATTCTGATCTCTTCTGAATTCGGCTCTTCATGACTTTTGAACTGTCAGAATTCCTCAACCAGGTGTTTGGGTACCATGATCTTCGCATTGTAGTCTTCGAATCCGTCCGCATATGCCCCTTTTGTTCATTAAGCTTATGACATGATATGATATTGATAGATTTGAAAATATTTTTACTGAAATCACAGAGAGATACTATTAGAGAGCAAATATAAAGTAAGTAAAACAAATTTTTGCAATAAATGAGGTTTTCATTTGAGATAAGAAAATAAGAACATTGGCCATGACGATAAATCATTTTGCCTTTTTTTCAAAATATGAGGAGGGAGATTAAAACATAGTGAGGCAAAAATAGAGTAAAAGATGGGTATCGAGCCTCAATCGGAACACCACCAATTTTTGAAATAACATTGAAAATTGTTTATGTCTACCAAGACGAGCGAGGAATCAAGAGCGAAGTGGATGTCCAATTAGGCATTTGCTCCTTTGACTCGTTGTCTAGTATGACTACTGTCTCGATCATCTCTTCAAGCATAATTTCACCTTCTTTGAACCAATTTTTGATTCCTTCCCCTATACTATTTTGTATTGGAAAAGACTGATATAAGTCAGACAGTTATTTTGGAAAAACTTGATCAATCTTCTGCTTGTTCTGACCCTCTTTCAGCACTAAAGCAAAAGCTTGCTGAGGTGCCATGATCACAAATTCAAATTTCTCTCTTTTGGTTGGAGAGGCTACTGTTATACCGTAATTTTACTATCTTTAGAAAAATAAACAATTTGAGAAAATACTTCGAAAAGAGTCGCCACTTAATTCTTAAAAAAAGGAAATTAAGAAAACTTAATTTAAAAAGATTCTAACAAATCAAATCTTTATAAATTTAGAGAAAATGGGTAAGAGGTTCTTATGTACGCTTCAAGAAGGTTTTTAAGGCATTTGAAACGCCCGCTAACACGTGATTATCCTACGACTTAGATTAAATACTTGACTATTTTTGGAAAAATAATTTATTATAAAAAATAATAGTTTACAATATTTGCTTAACTTTGAGAAAATAATTAGATAAATGACACATTTTATTTTATTTTTTGTTTCTTAGAGAAAGGGACCTAAAATGAAACATTTAAATTAAAATATAAGTGAATAGAATTTTAACAAAACTAAATTAAATAGCATTAATTTGACTCATTTTTTAAATAATAATTTAAACCAAATTGGTTAAATGAATCATGAAAACTATTTTAATTAATTGAAGAATAAATATTTTGCCTAAATATATTTAATAAAAAAAGCTTGATAGTTGATAAAAAAAATTATACTAACATAAAGAATATAGTTCATCTTTTGGGGAATTTAATTAGGCTATTTAAAGTTAGGGTTACATAAAAATAAAACAAAAAAATATCACAATTAAATAATTTATGAGTAAGAGAGAAAAGAAGGATTTGGGCCATTTCTTGGGCCTGCTACAACTAATTTGGGCTTCAACCCTTGAAACCCTGTGTATACACCAAGTGTATACTGATGTATACTGCGGATATTTAGGTCATTTTCCTATATCAGAATGCATATTAAACATATACATCCTATTTCGACCCCTGCGACATGTTATTCGATTTTTGCCTATATCTTGCTTCACTCGATCTGTATATCGATGTGTACTGAATGTATACAGGTTGCATATCAACCCCTTTTTCAGCTTTTCGAGGCCTGTTTTAGCCTGTTCCACTACTCTGGATGACTTGATATAGGAGAAGTATTGAATTTCGACACAACTCAAGAGGCAAGGACAGGAGATAGGAGTTCATGTGAGAACTCGAACAGATTTCTTGCTTGGGGCAACGACTGGGACGAACGAGTTTGAGAGAAGTGATTCTTCTGCCACGATCTTTCGAATAGGAATGACAAGTTAAGAAAATCCGAGCAGCGATCTTTTCGAAACTTAGAATCAGAAAACTAGATATAAAAATTTTAAAGTGTAGAAGTGACTAATGCTCTCAGGAACTCCAACTCAAAAACCTCTCTTTAACACTTGAGTGTAAATGGCTATTTATAGGGAAGATTGGGGCAGATTTAGGGGGGAAATCCGTTGAGCAAAATTTCAAAATCTTTTGAATTTCTTTCCTCTTTTCAAAGATAAACAGTGGAAGAGATTTGAAAATCTCTTAAAAAGGGGGGAAAAGGGACGTGAGGGTGGTTGGACGCTGCAGGCGAGGAGGACGATGGTTTTTCTCCGGATTTGTCGAATTGATGCGACTGGTCACTGCTGGATTGTTGGATGTCGATTTCGTTGCTTGTTCACGCGTTGTTGGGCGCGTTTTATGGGTTGTCACGACGTTCGCGTGAAGAAGAAGAAGAAAACGTACAGGGGCGGGTTGCAATTTACTGGGTTCTCGCGTGAATAAAATGAGTGTTGGGCGGGTCGGTACTGCCGAATTATTAGGCCGTGAATTAGAATGGGCTGCTGAAGGGATTGAGTTCTTAGTGGGCTGGGAATAAGAGGAAAAAGCCCAAATCAATAGTCTTATAAAATATTGAATGTGAGGGGCTAGAATTGTAACAGAGGGCTAGGTTTTGAATTGAGGATTTGGCCAAATTGATCGAAATTAAGAACTTAGTCGAATTGATTAAATTAGTAAACTCGACTAATAATTAAATAGGATGAATTAATATAATTAATTAACGAGCTTCTTAATCTTAACGAAATAAATTAATTAACTTAATTATAAACTAAATAATTCAAAATTAAAACCATAAACTAAACTAATTTAATAAAATATTTAACTAAAGAAAATAAAATCCTTTGTGATGATTTTCAAATATTTATAAAATATACATAATTATATAAAACACATATATTGTTTGAAAATTATAAAAATGATACAACTATTTAAAATAACTTGAAAACTATATTTTTTGAAATTTTATAAAACTAACTATTTTAAATCGTTTGAAAATTAAAGAAGCTCAATGATTAATATTCAATGTGGTGGTCCAAAATTGGGTGTCTACAACTACAACTTTCTCAAGATTTTCAAGGTTGGCTGAGATTATAACTTTCTCCACATTCAATTTTTTTTCGACTTCAACCATATTAATAGTCACCCCTCCATGATTCGGCATAGGTTACTATTGACATTAAGAGTGGCAGTCTGAAGAGTGACGACATTTTGATCTATTAAGTCTTGAATTTTATGTTTCAAGTTGATACAATCCTCAGTAATATGCCCAGCACCTCCTGAATGGTAAGCATAGTGAAGATCGGGTCTATAAATCTTGAAGTTGACATTGATATTTTTTGGATCAATTATTTGTATCAGACAGTTGATTTCAATCTCTCAAAAAGTTGTGTTCGGCTCTAAACCAAAGGTGTAAAGACTGTAGATGGTTTCTTCTCAAGATTTGGGCGAGGAGGATTGTAATTATTTTGTGGATATGGAGTTACATGACGGTAGTTTGGAGGATTTTGATGATTTGGTGATGGCATTTGGAAATTTGGGTATTGCGGAGCTCGATAGTTAGGAAGGGTGTTTTGGTAGTGTGGGGGTAGAGTTTGGTAACTTGATTGGACATTTGAATAGTTAATTGATTGAGCCTGGTAATATGGATGGGTATTTTGGTAATGTGGAGGTGGAATTTGGTAACTCGGTGGTGGAGTTCGGTAACCTGATTGGGTATAACAAACTGGATATGAATTTTGTGGAGCTCGAGAATAACCTTTGTAAGGTGAGGATTTTCTGAAGTGTCCTTATCCATCAGATGTGCAGGAAATAGAAGACACATTCTCTCTCTTCTTTTCCAACAATCCTGAAGATTCGGTTGGGGCGACAACGCAAGAAATCTTTTCGGTTTTAATCCCATCTTCAATAACCTCACCTACCTTGACTATCTCCGCAAGTTTTGCTCCAATGAGCAACATTATCATGTCATAATACTCTAGCTCTTAAATGCGTATGAACACTTCAACGCTCTCCTTCTCAGACATGGAGGGTCAAACCCGGGCGTTCTCTTTCCTCCACCTATATGCGTATTCACGATCGCTTTCAGTGGATTTCCGCTTAATTTTCTCTGAAGAATAGCGATCAGGAACGATCTCCACATTGTAGGCGAACCATTTGACAAAATCCTTAGCTAATGCATTCTAGTTAGACCATTGCGTTATCTCATGAGAGGTAAACCATTCCAACGCTTCTCTACTTAAACTTCGGCTAAAGAACTGCATTAACAAGGCATCATTCCTGCCAACTCCTACGAGTTGGTCACAGTAGGCTCTCAGGTGCGCCAATGGATTTTCTGTTCCTCCGAAAGTGTCAAATTTAGGCACTTTAAACCCTTTCGGGAGGTCCAGATTCGGATGGATGCACAGATCCTCATAATTCAACCCATCGACTTCAGGAATATAGTACATCTCCTTCATGGTTTTCCTGATATCTTCTTTCATATTAAGCTTGGTCGCATCTTTCTTTGACCTCCACTCTCTCTCATGTTCCTCATAGTGATCAAGCTTGGAACAGTTGGCATATGGTTTATTTGGAATTANTGGGCGTCCTCTTTCCTCCACCTATATGCGTATTCACGATAGCTTTCAGTGGATTTCCGCTCAATTTTCTCTGAAGAATAGCGATCAGGAACGATCTCCACATTGTAAGCGAACCGTTTGACAAAATCCTTAGCTAATGCATTCTAGTTAGACCATTGCGTTATCTCATGAGAGGTAAACCATTCCAACGCTTCTCCACTTAAACTTCGGCTAAAGAGCTGCATTAACAAGGCATCATTCCTGCCAACTCCTACGAGTTGGTCACAGTAGGCTCTCAGGTGCGCCAATGGATTTTCTGTTCCTCCGAAAGTGTCAAATTTAGGCACTTTAAACCCTTCCGGGAGGTCCAGATTCGGATGGATGCACAGATCCTCATAATTCAACCCATCGACTTCAGGAATATAGTACATCTCCTTCATGACTTTCCTGATCTCTTCTTTCATATTAAGCTTGGTCGCATCTTCCTTTGACCTCCACTCTCTCTCATGTTCCTCATAGTGATCAAGTTTGGAACAGTTGGCATATGGTTCATTTGGAATTAGAATTTGAAAAGCAGTCTTTTGAGGCAATGACAGAGCAATGGAGAGATTCTGGATATTTTGAGTGGCTTGATAATTTTGGGGGAAAGTCTAGGGGTCGGTATGCTGATTTTGGTGATGGGGGAAGGTTTGCGGATTGTTAACATTTTGATTTTGATGGGTAGGGCAAGCCTGCGGGTTGGCATTTTGACGAGGAGGGAAGGTCTGGGGGTTGGTACCTTGAGGAGGAGGTGGCGCATGGTAAGAGACGGAGGCATGATGGGGATTTGGGGCGGTTAGGTCGATGATTGGGGGATTTTGAGTTGGGTTAGAAGGCTGGTTATGAACTTGTTCCACGCTTGGAGGAGAAAAGTGGAGTGGAGGTCTTCCATCTCCTGGAGGGTTGAAAGCAAAAATTGGATTAGGCAAATCTTGTCTTCTTTGCATTTCGACTCTTATTCCGGCGATCTGTTGCATTAACTGCGTAATTAATTTATTTTGATCAACGGCGGCGGGCTGAGCCACGACAACATCAGTCAGGCCAATCTCGTAATTGTTATCATCCATTATTGCCTTTCCTTTCTGCAAACTTTGATCGGGGAAGAAATCTTTGTGGGTCTTAGATCTTGTGAAATAAGGATGACTAGCTAGCTTATCAACACAAATCAGTTATAAGTACATGTAAATAAAAAGGACTCAAAAGATAAATGTATTAGTCTATGTACATGATAAATAATATAAAATATCACACATATGACCACAAACACATAAGAGTTGCTCCACTTGAAGATAAACTAGCCCACATATTTAGAGAAATGACTAAATAGACAGGAATTTGTCTATTTGATTTTGAGCTTAGTGAATAAGAAACGTCAACTTGAGTCGAGACAAAGTCGATTGTATCTTTCATTGTCATATTTCTGATTTTCGATTGATATGAAACTCTATTCTCCTTGCAAGAGTTGGAAAAGATAAAATTTCTCAAAAATGGGGACCGAGCCTTGAAAGGTTGCCTACGTATCCACGAAGGAGAATTCAGATCCTACGTAGTTCAACTAGCTTAAATCTCATTCGATTTGAGACTATGAATCCTTTCTGATAAGAGAGTAACATTTGAAAAATGAAGTTCGAATTTTGTCGGGAAACTACAGACTCGACGAATATTTGGACGCACTTTTGACAGTGACTTGATATTTGTGATTAGGGGTTCTAAAAATAATTTGAAGAGAAGTGAACTAGAATATCTCCAAATAAAGCAACATATTCAGACAAGCAGTTATAACACATGAATAAATATTGCACGTTCTAAACAGATATGTGACTCGTTTATGCCAAGAGTAGGCATAACGATTTGAAGAATGCATAACGTTATTTGAAACATTCCATTACCCCAAAACTCAAATTTATACAAGTTTTACGAATAAACTGAATGAGGATCATAATAGGGGAAATGTGAAACAAAATAATCAGTCCCGCGCAGGGGTAGAATCCTAAACTAAGCTTCCATAAAAGGTCCTTCATTCTTGAGCTTTTTGTCATCTCCAGATGTCCACACTTTTATTTGCAATGACAACTTGCTCCTTCTTCGATTCGAATAAACTCTTAAACTCTCCACCCCGAGAGACAATGTTTTGTCAAATGATGTATACATCCTTTAAATTTAAACACATAAGAATGATTGTCTTTTATTGACCAATGGGCCAAATAGACAAAAGGTGGGCCTCTAATGGGCCCAACACGCCTTGGGTGTTGGGTGAACCTAGTTCAAAATGCGCTAAATTTGAGATTTGGTTTCGCTCTACGTTAGTTGACTAAGAGTGGCTTTTGAAAGGCCGGGAGCCCAAGCGGACAACTTAACCTGGAACTCACGACAACCATTGGAAGTATGACGAACCAATAAATTGTCGATCATTTCGAAAAAGGGTTGAGTATAAAAAAGTCCGGTTGCGGTTCACAAAACTATTTTTTAATATACTATACATACATATAAGAAGATACCATGAATGCAATGACAATTTATAGCAATTTAACAAGTAAATCATAGAGACAATTCAACAATTAATAACAAGTAGTCAAATAGTCAAAGCATTGCGGTTAAAACTTAATTAAGTCCCCAGCGGAGTCGTCATTTCTGTTTTACTCGAAAAATTAAAAAAAATGGACTTCTTTCGAAAATTGACTTAACTTATGATTTGAAGAGAAATTGATTTTCCAAATAGAGTTGCTACTTAATTTTTTAAAGAAATTAAGAAAACTAATAAATTTTTGAAAGATTTAAACAAATTAAAATCAATTGAAAATCCAAAGAGGTTCGGAGTTCAATTTATATTTCGAGAAGGTGTTAGGCCCTCGAAATGTATGCTAACTTGCAGTTAACCAACGATTTGACTAAAACATTAGACTAACTTGCAAAGTATTAACTACGTAAAGAAAACTTCACGTTGAAGTTTTCTTTCATGAAGTTTTCTTTACTTAGTTAATACTTTTCAAGTTAGTCAAATCATTGGTCAACTGGAAGTTAGCGGACATTTCGAGGTCTAACACCTTCTTGAAATGTAAATTAAACCCCGAACTCCTTTGGATTTTCAATTGATTTTAATCTATTCATATCTTTTGAAAATTTATAAGTTTTCATAATTTCTTTAAAAAAATTAAGTGGCGACTCTATTTGAAAAATCGATTTCTCTTCAAATCATATGTTAGGTCGATTTTTTGAAAGAAGTCCATTTTATTTTATATTTCGAGTAAAACACTTGAAACCCTAAGAAACTTGATCCTTCCCTTTCCAGATTCTTTATGCTTGTTCTTGGTCAACAAACAATCATAATAACACGAAAATCAATAAACAATCACTAATTACCCAAATTACTAACAATTCTAACAACCCTAGATCATACCCATGATCTCAAGTATCCAAACTAGGGTTTTTTCCACCATGGTTTCCAATTCAAAACCATCCTGCATCGATAATTACCAATTATATTACATTTTACGGATCGAAAAAAGAATTCAGGGAGTGAAAAACTTATCTTTAGCCTCAAGAATGGTGAAAAACTGTTACGAGTCGCCTGAGGTTCATTATTTAGCTCTAAAAATCAAAAAGTGCAGAATGAGGTCGTTTAGGGATTTATTTACGACCTTAAGTCGCGTTGAACCCGCCACAGCAGCCCTTACCCCGCTGCAGCGGCCCCGCCAAAGCGGCAAAATCCCCCGCCAAGGTGGCTTGCACGAACGAGTGAGCTATTTTAATATATCCAAGACCCCCATTTCAAACCACACCCCTAACCAACGACGTTCAATTCTGTGAAATCGTATGGATTCCTTAACTACTCATGTAATCAAAATCATAATTAACTCTCTCGATTGTTACCAGATTTCCCTACATCCTAAAGATTCCGATTTCGTCCAAATTTGGACTAGGTTGGGAAAATCCAAATACTACGAAAAAGTTTTTCGACCCAAAATTTTCTCCGTTAACTTTTCTATAACGACGGAACCCGGTCGTTACATTTTAATTTTTTTAACATTTCTTTAAGTTTATTTAAAATAAATATAAATCAATTGTGACTTGAGATATTTGTCCTTCTTTTTAATAATTTTTTATATTAATGCATATTATTAAAACACATGACTTATTTAATAAGTACTTTAGAAATAAATCAACACAAATAAGTTATTTAATAAGTACTTTAGAAATAAATTATCCCAAAAATATTTAGTGAAATATAGTTTTTCAGATTTGCATAATTAAACAAAATACGATCATTTTGATTCAAAATAAAATCAATAGAACTATAATAGTTTTTCATAAAATATACTCTTAAAATTTAAATTAAATGTATGTTTAGGGTCATTCATTATTGTTCCATTTACTTAGAATTGTGTAGGCTATGTATGAAAAAAAAAATCAGGTGGGGTTTGTCACGTATGAATTTTGATTAGTCGAGTTTTATTGTGGGTTTTGAATACCAGATGAAAAATTAAAAAGATGTGTACGATTACAACCATACTAAGGATTTCAAATATTTATAATATTGAATATAATGATATGGACGTGACACACGCACATACTCTAAACTAGTCTCATCTAAAATCGATTAGAGAACATACTTTTATTATTTTATTGTATTCTCAACCGCATGCCCCCTCCCTCCGGTTGTCTAGTATTTATTATTTAATTGTAACCTCACAAATTTTATTTTGTTATTTAATTGTATTTTCAATTTTTTTTTAAAACATATAAAAATTTTGATTGACTCTCGAAATTCTATCAGTGAGTTATTCAAGTTTATTTTATAACGTCAAAGTCACTTAACTATAAATATTTTAGCTACAAAATCACTCACGTATTGATATTTCACTTAGAAAGTCATACAACCAATTTGAATCTCCTAAATTGGAAATTAGAGGTTTAGTTAGTGGTTTACGGGGGTTCAAATTTTATCTTGAACTTTTCTGTTTAAATTTCAAACATTATATTTTAATTCTTTGAACCTTTTTAATTAAAATCTTGAATCCATCACTATAAACGAAAGTTGACTTACCTTTTTTCTTTTATTAAAACCACCAATAGTGGGGTTAAACTAGTATGTTCCTAATGTATGTATTGATTACAGCAAAGAAAAAAAATAGCAGATGGATTGCATATTTGTCTTATTTTTATTTATATATACATATAGATTTTTTGAATCCCCTAAATACAAAATTAGAGGTTGATTAAGTGGCTTAGGGATTCAAATTTTATCTTGAGATTTTATGTTTAAATTTCAAATATTATATTTTAATTTTTCGAACCTCTTCAATAAAAAACTTGAATCTATCAATATAAACGGAAGTTGACTTCATTTTTTATTTATTAAAACCATCAATAGTGGGGTTAGCCTAGTTTGGTCCTAATGTATGTATTGAATAGCGTAAAGAAAAAAAAAACTAATGTGGCATTGTAACGATCTCACGACCCAGACCGTCGTGATTGACACTCACACTAACCCTCTGGTGGGAGAACCATTACTACAACTCAACTATCTAACTTAATCAAAATACTACGTATTTAAAGATACACAAGCAGGTTTAAATGCAAAAATAAATTGAAGTTCCCATAAACTCCAAATGTTTAACAAAATATTTACGGAAAACAATGCTTAGAACCTGAAAGTCAATGTAACAAAACTCTACTAACGACAAGTCTAAGAACAAGGGGTACAATCCCAAAACTAACAAACGAATATCTAAAGTACTAATCCAAGTCCGAAGAATATGGACTAAGTAAAAGGAGAACCCATGGAAGCCTGAAAGAGCTGGCTCACCCTTGAATTCTGATCTCGATCACTACTCTCCTAGCTGAGGTCTCTCCGTAACCACATAAAGATGTCTTGTACTCAACAAAGAACAAGCAAGTGCACTATCAGTACACAACTATAGTATAGTGGTAGGATCACGCGGCTATCTTAGTAAGCCCAACATATATCTGAATCACAACAAGGTAAACACATACATGTACAGAATATATACACAGTTATCATTTCAAGAGCAATGCACAAGTACACATCCTTAATAACAAGTAAATATGACAATTCAATGGTTCTCTCATTGAACCCATACCCAAACTATTAGTGTTACGGAACGTGGTACCCGATCCCAATTAGTGTACCGGACGTGACACCCGATCTCATATATACACCAAAATATGATACACGATGCAATTTAGTGTGATGGAACGTGACACCTGATCCATTCAACACAGCCACAATCACACTCATATGTTACTCATAATCATACAATCAAGTGTTGAATGATGGCATACATTTGTTCATTCATACGCAATTCACTAGGTTTGATCAACAAGATTTCTTTCACATACATACATGCATTACAATGAAGCAATTACCAACATACATCACGCAAAACATGAAATCAAACCATCACCTACCTCGAAAACAAGCTTGAAACCCCTAAGGCACTTGAATCTTCCCTTTCCAAATTCTTTCCGCCTGTTCTAGGTCTACAAATAATTAATATACGTAAGGATCAACAATCAAAGGTCTAACTATTCGAATTATAACAAACCCAATAACCCAAGACCAAACCCATGATTCCAAGGTGTAGCTAAGGCTTTTTCGGACCATCAATTTTAGTCCAAAAGTGTTCCCCAATAATATTTAACCAAGAATCCAAGTTCTACGGATCGAAAAATGGATTAGGGGAGTAAAATCCTTACGTTTAGCACCAAAAGTTGTGGAAAACTGTCAAGAAGTTGCCTAGGGTTGTCTCTTTTTCTAACCCAAATTCTTTCCCCATTGGCTTTTCTATAACAACAGAAACATGTAACGACCTCTTTTCTTCGTTATGGAAAATCCAATGGGGGAAGGAATACGAGTAAAAAAACTTCTGAGTAGTAGTAACTTGGAAATTTCTAGCCTAGGCGAGACTTGGACGAAATTTGATCCAAGTGAGGTCTAGGGCAATCTCGTAATGGATGGGGGATATAATTATGAATTTTATCACATGAGAGGATAGCCAAGATATTAAGGAACCTATACGGCTTTACAGAATCAAATTCGGTCGAGTAGAACTCCCGAAATTGATCTTGGGGTGAAAGGGTAGTTTTAGAACTTTCAGGTTTCAAGGTGTGCTGTGAAATAGAAGATTAGAACTCAAAATCATTTATGTGTCTTGCATTCTGTGTGTCGTTTAGAGCGTTCCTATAGTGACCCCAAGTCATTAATGACTTGCTGGGACAGACAGTTCGGTCACCTGGTCGTTCGTTTGGTTATGATATGAGTTTTAGTGTTTTGGAGCATATGAACCTTGAACGATCAGTTTCGGTCAAAAGTTTGAGAAGATGACATCGAAAACAAATTCTGACGATTCCATCAACTCCGGAAGGGTCATTTTAGGCTAGTAGCATGGTCGGCATGACTGCCGAGATTTTCAGTGTGAGTCGGTGCGATTATGCATTTTAACTTTTAGTTTAAGCCTAAGTTTGACATTGGTCAACATTCTGAGTAAACACGCTCGGATGAAAATTCCATGAGCCCGGTTAGCTCCGGAATATCAAGTTTGGTCTAGATTAACCCTTCTTTTGTGTCTGGAGGTTTTTGATATTTTTCTGAGCACTTTTGTGGGTTTTGACTTAAAATGAAATTAGGGTGTGGGACCCACTTTTTGTCAAGATGACCTCGTATGAAAATTTTGACTGCATCATTGTGTCTGAAATGTTGAATTTGGTACGGTTGCATATCTCGTTTGCGTGCACGGGGTTTCGAACGAGATCGGAGCACCACGTCGGAGTTTTTAGTTTTTGGGAAAAGTACAGAAAATCTGCTATAAGATGCAGAAAAACCAACAACTTTTCCCCAAACTTAAACCCTCATAACCCTCTCACCTCTCAACTGATCTGGGCGATTCAAAAGGGAAAGTTGTGAGATTTTTTGAGGACAACGCGTTGGTGAGCTCGGATAGTGATTTGGGGTCCCCGTTTGAGGTAATTTTCATAAAATACCTGCTGCCATGACCCTTTTTGTGAGCTTGATTTTGGAAAATTTTGAGACTTTTTTTCTCAGCCTTTCTAGGTTTGAATTCAGTGATTTTTGAGGCTATCTTGAGTGATTTTTTGAGGAGAACGTCGTGGTGTTGTGGCATTTCACTGTAGACCTCCAGTTTCTGGTAAATATACTGATTCAACTGATGTCTCATTTCTAGTTTTTGAGAAAATTTGAGTTTTGGTTGCATGTTGATATTGTGTTGTTCTCGAGCCCCAAATTGGGTCCCATTTTGGGACATGAGCTTGGGGAACTGGTTAGGACCCACTTTTGGGGTAAATTCCAGAATTTCCAATACGGGTCCCACTTTCCCCGTTTTGATCCCAAAATTGGTCCATTCCCATTTCCTGCGATTTTAGTGTCTAAACGACGTGATAATGTTGTGACTCTATTTTTTATAGCGGGGCAGCGTTTTGAGGACGTTCGGAAAGGGAAAGCTCCGGAGAAGTGATTTTAGAGCGCGTGTTACCATCCTACAGGTTGGCTACGATTTCCCTCTCCTAAATTGAGCTTGAGAATGTGGATGCATGTTGATTAGTTGGGATTTGGCTTGGGTTGTCATTGAATCATGCATAGGTGTTTGGAAATCATGTTTTCGACCTATTTCGAGAATTATCGGGTAACTGTGAGCATGTTTTATGTTATTAATTGACCCTTCTCGCTATGTGGAGTGCTTGCATGCTTAATTTACTGTTTATTTGAAGCATGTTGGGCCTTAGTTTAGGTTTGGCTAAGGCTTGCCTTAGAACTACATGATTCGGAATAATAGGCCTTAGTTTTACCCCGACGTCGCTCGGCCAACCTAGATCCTTGTAGACTGGTGTAACGGCCTTGAGTCTGATAATTTGGGCCTTAGCTAGGCAATACGCTTGATCCGATGATAGTTATCCTTATTTACCCGATGTTACCGCTTCACGATTTGAATTTTATTTTCAATTCGGCTCCAAGGCTTACATTGATTGGCTAAGTATGAACGGCGTTCCACGGACAATTATGAGTGTGGATCAATTGAGACTCTTTCAGCAGTTACATTGGCACCTTTATAGCGCATCCGGTTAAAGTTACAGCCTCTATTGCCCAAATACTTATATAGAGCATCCGGTTAGAGTTCCGGCCTCTATTGCCCAGATACTTATAGAGCATCCGATTTAAGTTCCGGCCTCTATCGCCCAAATACTTATATAGAGCATCCGGTTAGAGTTTCGGCCTCATATACTTGATACTTGTGATTGGTTACTTTGGTACTTTTGGTGAGCATCCGATTCGAGGATCGGCCTCCGTACTGTCAGATTCTACTAATTATGGTTGAGATTCTGGTTCGATGTTTTTCGTTCTTGGGTTCTTATATGCAATTCTCTTTAGTTATAGTTATTTTGTGTACTCGTCGGGCTTATGGGGGTTCGTTCGGGTTTTTATTTAACTTGAGCACGAGTGTACCTTTTGGGCTTATGGGGGTCCAGTTAGGTGTAGTGAGCTTATAGATTACTTTAGTTAGTTCTTTGTACACTCGTGTGCATTCCTTTGTTAGTTAGATTTTCGTTCTTGACTTCGGTTTGTGATATTCCTTCTTTTAATGTTGCCTTTACTTTTCAAGTTCAGCCGGCCTATGATACTTACTGGGTACCTGTTGTTTTGGTACTCATGCCACGCTCTGCATCTATTTCGTGATGCAGGTTCGAGCACCAATGGCCAGCGTTGATCCAATTTGGAGTAGTCTAATCCGAAGACGGGGGTGAGCACACGGCGTTTTGTACTATTTCAGTCTCCATCTGTGTATATAGACTTGTCTTTTACCTTTCGAGGCAGTCTAGTCTCTGTTGTCCACTTTGGGACTTGTACTCATTTTGTCAGTAGCTCTGTACTAGTGACTTCCAGGTTCTGGGAGGGATCTTTATTTGTATATATGTTTTTGGTTTGCTTTCGCCTGTTTATATTGTTATTTGCCTACTCTTGTTTAGCTTCTACCCTCAGACCCATTACTTGTTGTTTCGAGTATGGGTAGTCTAGCCTTCTTATCTGTTGAGGAGCGACCGTTAGCTTTGGACATTCAGTCCTTAGCTAATACCATGGTTCGGTTAGATATCTCAGATTCTTGATGCGTCTTGGCCTTTATGGGAGTTCAGTCTCCTTTGCTTGATAGGATCTGTGGTTGCCAGTTTGAGGATGATACCTTGGTGGTCCTTAGAGATCCGGTGTTACGGGTGATGGTGGTCAGGCTACCTTAGATTCTAATGGGGTTTTGAGATTCGATGGCCGGTTGTGTGTTCCGAGAGCTGGGGGTTTGATTCAGTTGATCTTGAGTGAGGCCCATGATTCCAGTTATTCCATAAATCCGGGCACAGCTAAGATGTATTGTGATTTGAGACAGCATTATTGGTGGAGTGGTATGAGGAGAGATATTATCGACTATGTATCCCATTATTTGTGTTGCCAGCAGGTGAAGGCCGAGCATTTGAGACCTGGTGGCGAGTTCCAGAGATTACCCATTCCGAAGTGGAAGTGGGAGCGTATCGGTGGCGAGTTCCAGAGATTACCCATTCCGAAGTGGAAGTGGGAGCGTATCACTAAGGACTTTGTTGTGGGGTTGCCTCGGACTTCTAGAGGTATTGACAGCATTTGGGTCACGTGGATCGATTGACCAAGTCAGCACACTTCCTTCCTGTTCATACTACTTTCAGTGCCGAGAGGTTGGCTCGTATCTACATTAGGGAGGTGGCCCGTCTTCATGGCGTGCCTTTTTCTATCATTTCTGACCGGGGTTCACAGTTCACTTCCAGCTTTTGAAGGGCTTTTCAGGAGGAGTTGGGCACCCGTGTCCACCTTAGCACTGCATTTCACCCACAGACGGATGGCCAGTTGGAGCGTACTATTTAGGTCCTTGAGGATATGTTGCGGGCCTGTGTTATGGATTTTGGAGGTCAGTGGGACCAATTCTTGCCTTTGGCGGAGTTTGCGTACAACAATAGCTACCACTCTAGTATTCAGATGGCCCCATTCGAGGCCTTATATGGTAGGCGTTGTTGCTCTCCAGTTGGTTGGTTTGACTCTACAAAGCCTAGACCCCGTGGTACAGATTTGCTTCAGGAGGCCCTGGATCAGTTGAGGGTGATTCAGGATAGGCTTAGGATGGCTCAGAGTAGGCACCAGAGTTATGCGGATCAGAGGCGTCAACCTTTGAGATTCTCTGTTGGTGACCGGGTATTCCTCCGTGTGTCGCCCATGAAGGGCGTGATGAGGTTTGGGAGGTGGGGCAAGCATAGCCCAAGGTACATTGGGCCTTTTGAGATACTCCGGACAGTTGGGGAGGTTGCTTATGAGTTGGCTCTACCTCCAACATTTTCAACCATCTACCCAGTTTTCTATGTCTCGATGTTGCGGCGGTATGTTCCTAATGAGTCCCATGTGCTCCAGTATGATGCAGTCGAGTTGGATGATCGTTTGACATTTGTAGAGGAGTCAGTTGCCATTCTAGCCAGAGATGTGAAGAGATTGCGCTCGAGAGCCATTCCTATTGTTAAGGTCCGTTGGAGGCATCGGCCAGTCGAAGAGGCTATCTGGGAGACCGGGCAGGAGATGCGAGAGTAGTTTCCCGGCTTGTTTGAGCCTTTAGGTACTTATTGATCGTTTCTTTCACGGACGAAAGTCCTTTTTAGTAGTGGGTATTGTAATGACCCTCCTGTTCATTTCTGTGTCTTGCATTCTGTGTGTCGTTTAGAGCGTTCCTGTAGAGACCCCAAGTCATTACTGACTTGCTGGGACTGACAGTTCGGTCACCTGGTCGTTCGTTTCGTTACGGTGTGAGTTTTAGTGTTTTGGAGCTTATGAACCTTGAACGATCATTTTTGGTCAAAAGTTTGAGAAGATGACATCGGAATCAAATTCTGACGATTCCATCAGCTCCGGAAGGGTCATTTTAGGCTAGTAGCATGGTCGGCATGACTCTCGAGATTTTCAGTGTGAGTCAGTGCAATTATGCGTTTTAACTTTAAGTTTAAGCCTAAGTTTGACATTGGTCAACATTCTGAGTAAACGCGCTCGGATGAAAATTCCATCAGCGCGGTTAGCTCCGAAATGTCAAGTTTGGTCTAGATTGACCCTTCTTTTGTGTCTGGAGGTTTTTGATATTTTTCTGAGCACTTTTGTGGGTTTTGACTTAAAATGACATTTGGGTGTGGGACCCACTTTTTGTCAAGATGACCTCGTATGAAAATTTTGACTGCACCGCTGAGTCCGAAATGTTGAATTTGGTACGGTTGCATATCTCGTTTGCGTGCACGGGGTTTCGAACGAGATCTGAGCACCCGTCGGAGTTTTTAGATTTTGGGAAAAGTGCAGAAAATCTGCTATAAGATGCAGAAAAATCAGCAACTTTTCCCCAAACTTAAACCCTCATAACTCTCTCATCTCTCAACTGATCTGGGCGATTCAAAAGGGAAAGTTGTGAGATTTTTTTAGGACAACGCGTTGGTGAGCTCGGATAGTGATTTGGGGTCTCCGTTTGAGGTAATTTTCATAAAATACCTACTGCCATGACCCTTTTTGTGAGCTTGATTTTGGAAAATTTTGAGACTTGTTTTCTCTGCCTTTCTAGGTCCGATTTCAGTGAGTTTTGAGGCTATCTTGAGTGGTTTTCTGAGGAGAACGTCGTGGTGTTGTCACATTTCACTGTAGACCTCCAGTTTCTGGTAAATATACTGATTCAACTGCTGTCCCATTTCTAGTTTTTGAGAAAATTTGGGTTTTGATTGCATGTTGATATTGTGTTGTTCTCGAGCCTCGAATTGGGTCCCATTTTGGGACATGAGCATGGGGAACTGGTTAGGACCCACTTTTGGGGTAAATTCCAGAATTTCCAGTGCGGGTCCCACTTTTCCCGTTTTGATCTCAAAATTGGTCCGTTCCCATTTCCTGTGATTTTAGTGTCTGAACGACCGTGATAACATTGTGACTCTATTTTTTATAGTGGGACAGCGTTTCGAGGGCGTTCGGAAAGGGAAAGCTCCGGAGAAGTGATTTTAGAGCACGTGTTATCGTCCTACAGGTAGGCTACAGTTTCCCTCTCCTAAATTGAGCTTGAGAATGTGGATGCATGTTGATTAGTTGGGATTTGGCTTGGGTTGTTATTGAATCATGCATAGGTGTTTGGAAATCGTGTTTTCGGCCTATTTCGAGAATTATCGGGTAACTGTGAGCATGCTTTATGTTATTAATTGACCCTTCTCGCTATGTGGAGTGCTTGCATGCTTAATTTACTGTTTATTTGAAGCATGTTGGGCCTTAGTTTAGGTTTGGCTAAGGCTTGCCTTAGAACTACATGATTCGGAATAATAGGCCTTAGTTTTACCCCGACGTCGCTCGGCCAACCTAGATCCTTGTAGACTGGTGTAACGGCCTTGAGTCTGATAATTTGGGCCTTAGCTAGGCAATACGCTTGATCCGATGATAGTTATCCTTATTTACCCGATGTTACGGCTTCACGATTTGAATTTGATTTTCAATTCGGTTCCAAGGCTTACATTGATTGGCTAAGTATGAATGGCGTTCCGCGGACAATTATGAGCATGGATCGATTGGGACTCTTTCAGCAGCTACATTGGCACCTTTATAGAGCATCCGGTTAGAGTTCCGGCCTCTATTGCCTAAATACTTATATAGAGCATCCGGTTAGAGTTCCAGCCTTTATTGCCCAGAAACTTATAGAGCATTCGGTTTAAGGTCTGGCCTCTATTGCCCAAATACTTATATAGAGCATCCGGTTAGAGTTCCGGCCTCTATTGCCCAGATATTTATAGAGCATCCGATTTAAGGTTCGGTCTCTATTGCCCAAATAGTTATATAGAGCATCCGGTTAGAGTTCCGACCTCATATACTTGATACTTGTGATCTATTGCCCAAATACTTATATAGAGCATCCGGTTCGAGGTCCAGCCTCCGTATTGTCAGATTCTACTAATTAGGGTTGAGGTTCTGGTTCAATGTTCTTCGTTATTGGGTTCTTATATGCAATTCTCTTTAGTTATAGTTATTCTGTGTACTCGTCGGGCTTATGGGGGTCCGTTCGGGTTTTTATTTAACTTGCGCACAAGTGTACCTTCTGGGCTTATGGGTGTCCAGTTAGGTGTAATTTGCTTATAGATTACTTTAGTTAGTTCTTTGTACACTCGTGTGCATTCCTTTGTTAGTTAGATTTCGTTCTTCACTTCGGTTTGTGTTATTCCTTCTTTTCATGTTGCTTTTACTTTTCAAGTTTAGTCGGCCTATGATGCCTACTGGGTACCTGTTGTTTTGGTACTCATGCTACGCTCTGCATCTGTTTCGTGATGCAGGTCCGAGCACTAGTGGCCAGCGTTGATCCAGTTTGGAGTAGTCTGATCCGGAGACGGGGGTGAGCACACGGCGCTTTGTACTATTTCAGTCTCCATCTGTGTATATAGACTTGTCTTTTACCTTTCGAGACAGTCCAGTCTTTGTTGTCCACTTTGGGACTTGTACTCATTTTGTTAGTAGCTCTGTACTAGTGACTTCCAGGTTCTGGGAGGGATCTTTATTTGTATATATGTTTTTGGTTTGCTTCCGCCTGTTTATATTGTTATTTGCCTACTCTTGTTTAGTTTCTACCCTCAGACCCATTACTTGTTGTTCCGG